>NW_017731499.1:928204-941903 GCF_001890085.2 Hipposideros armiger
ATGGCAAAAGGTTATCGAACAAAACGGGCAATATATCATTGATTGATCTTTGTTCTTTATATAAATAAATGACCTTTGAAAAACATAGACAAAATATGTCATTACTTTTCCGACAACCCAATAAATCAGGGAACTGAGGCTCAAAAGTTTCCAAGAGGCTTAAAGGACCAGGAAATAAATACAGGTTTATCTGACTCAAAGCTACTATCCTTCCCATTATGGTTTCAAATAGCTGTGTGTCATGTACTTGATACCTAATACATTTAAACTCTTTGAGACTTAAGTTTCACATCTGAAAAATCCAGGTAACAAATATTATAAACTTCCTTTTGGGACTAAATGCTATAATGCCGATATTTCATTAATTTGATGACCTGGGACATAGTAAGTGATAGATGAAACTGATGTTATGTTGAAATTATCAATAGTAACAGTATTGTCTACAAGTGTTGCCTACACTGCTGCCATTCTCTACAGTATCCTTCCTCCACATTCTTGAGTAACTCACTACTTGGCCTTTAAATTTCAACTCCTCTGAGATCCCTGGCCTACTGGACTTCCCATCTCACAACTCTTGATTCCCCATTGCACTTGTATGATCTTCTTTCTGACACCAACCAACTCTCTGACACACACCAGATGTCCAATCATTCAATTTCATCCTGACACTAACTAGTTAAAAGGGCTCAATTCCATAAGACTGCCCCCATTCCAGATGTCAGTCACAAATCCTAGGCCACCTGTACTTCTAAACTAACTGGTATCTATCAGAGTTCCCACAACCCCATCCTCAGGTTTGATGATTTGCTAGAATAGCTCACAGAACTCGGGCAAACACTTGGCTTATGTTTACCAGTCTATTATAAAGGATACAACTCAGGGACACACAAATGGAAGAGATGCTTAGGGCAAGGTATGGGTATGGGAGAGGGGTGCATGGAGCTTCCAAGCCCTCTGTGGGTACATCACTCTCCCAGCACCTCAATGTGTTCACCAACCCGGAAGCTTCCTGAACCCCATTGTTCAAGGGTTTTTATAGAGCTCAATCTCTAGCTCTGCCTCCCCTCCCCAAAGTTTAGTGGGTGGGCTGAAAATTCCAGCCTTCTAATCACTTGATCTATCTGGCGACCATCCCCATTCTGAGACTATCTAGAGGCCATATTCTAAGTCACCTCATTGATATAAACTCGGGTGTGAAGGTAAGGAGTTCATTATGAATAACAAAAGACTCCTATCTGGAAGTCCCCAGCCACAGTCATCAGACAAGAAAAATAAATAAAAGCCAAACACATTGGAAACGAAGAAGTAAAACTGTTACTATAGCAGATGGCATGATACTATATATGGAGAACCCTAAAGACTCTACCAAAAAACTATTAGAACTTATCAAAGAAATCAGTCATGTCGCAGGACACAAAATTAATATTCAGAAATCGGCTGCATTTTTACACACCAGTAATGAACTGTCAGAGAAATTAAGAAAATAATCCCGCTCTCTTAACTGACCTGATGGAGATGGGAATTGAATGCATGACAACAAAGACCAAAAGGTTCCGCGCAAGGAGCCCAAGAGCCAGGACATCTGCCTAAGGCCAGACGAACCAACTCCACATTCAGCTAAGTGGGGCTGAAGAGGCTGTTCATGAGTTGCATCGATTGGTTGCCTCTGTCCCTTTCCCGGATGATCCAGAGGAGGAAGCTTCCTGGCTGGGAGGGCAAAACTGCTGTGGTTGTAGGGGCTATAACCGATGATGTGCATGTCCAGGAGGTCCCCAAACTGAAGGTGTGTGCACTTTGTGTGAGCAGCTGCACCTGGAGCTGCATTCTCAAGGCCAGGGACAAGATTCTCACCTTCAACCAGGTGGCCCTGGGTTTTCTGAAGGGCTGTGGCACCATCCTGCTCTCTGGTCCTTGCAAGGCCAAGAGGTGTACAGGCATTTCAGCAAGAACCCCACACAGCCACACCAAGCCCTACGCGTGTTTCAAGGACCGGAAGTCTATGAGTGCACCAGAGGCTAATGGGATAGCTGTGGCTACAAAAACTAACCCCAGATCCTGTCTTGTTAGTATAATAAAAAGATTGTGGATACTGAAAATAAAAAAAAGAAAAGAAAAAGAAAACAATGCTATTTATAATTGCATAAAAAAAAAAAGCCTAGGAATAAATTGAACCGAGGACATAAAAGACCTGTACCTGAAAAACTATAAGATATTGAAGAAAGAAATTGAAGAAGATACAATAAATGGAAGGATATACCATGCTCATGGGTAGGAAGAATTAACATCATTAAAATGTCCATACTGGGCCAGCCAAGTGGCACGTTGGTTAAGAGCTGGCTTGGGATGCCAGCTCTGAGCAGCAGGGCCCCGGTTCGGATCCCACATGAGGGCCAGTGATGTTGTGCCCTCTACAGCTAAGATGGTGAATAACAGCTCAACCTGGAGCTGGGCTGCCCTGAGTCGTCGGCGACGGCATAGGCTGCCGCCCCTGCTGCAGTGGGCTGCCATAAGCTACCGCGTGTGGCTGGCAGCCAGCGTGAGTGGACGGCAGCCGGTGTGAGTGGCCAAGAGCTGCCGTGAGTGGCTGTCCAATGGCCGGCGAGCAACTGCCTCACCCGGGAAGAGCACAATGATCACAATACCAACATGGGCCAGTGAAGCAACGTCCTCCACAACTAGACTGAAGAACAAAAGGACAGCAACTTGTCTGTTCCCCTTCCCCCAATTCCCCAGCACTGTTCCCCTCCCCCAATTTCCCAATTTAAAAAAAAAAGTCCATACTACCCAAAGCAATCTACAGATTCAAAGCAATCCATATCAAAATACTAATGGCATTTTTCAAGAACAAGAACAAACAGTCCTAAAACGTATGAGGTCTGACGATTAAGTTCACAAACTTGTTACAACGATGTAGCTAACTTTTTTTGATATCAGAGGGATTATTCATTATGAATTTGTACCAACTGGACAAACAGTGACTAAGTTTACTATTTGGAAGTGCTGAAAAGGCTGCATGAAAAATTTAGATGAACTGAGCTTTTCACCAACAATTCTTGGCTCTTACATCACAACAATGCACCAGCTCACAAGGCACTGTCTGGGAGAGAGTTTTTAGCCAGTAAATAAATAACTGTTTTGGAACACCCTCCCTACTCACCTGATCTGGCCCCCAATGACTTCTTTCTTTACCAGAAGATAAAGAAAATATTGAAAGGAACACATTTTGATGACATTCAGGACATCAAGGGTAATATGTCAACAGTTCCAATGGCCATTCCAGAAAAAGAGTTCCAAAATTGCTTTGAAGGGTGAACTAGGCACTGGCATCGGTGCATAGCTTCCCAAGGGGAGTACTTTGAAGGTGACCATAGTGATATTCAACAATGAGGTATGTAGCACTTTTTCTAGGATGAGTTCACAAACTTAATTGTCATACCGCGTATACAGACCCATCAAAGACCCCAAATAGTCACAGCAATCTTGAGAAAAAAGAACAAAACGGGAGGTATCATGCTACCTGATATCAAACTATACTACAAGGCTATAGTAATCAAAACAGTATTGAACGAGACCAGCTCATCAGCCAGGGACCAAACCTGAGATGACTGGAGTGAGGAGATGAGAAAAGAAAGATCGCAGTCGGAAAAGAAAAGACAGAGACGAGAGCTGGGATCGGGAGGTCCACTGACCCGCTGGTGGCGGAGCTATGGCCAAGTTTATTTTTTTGCATAAAGTTTATATAGGGAACAGTTCCCTCATTTTAAAGGGGGGTACGGGGAAACAACTTCTCCTTTGCAAGGTTATGTCTATCAAGTTAAGATATAAGTAGGGTACATCCTGTTAAGCGTTTCTCAGAAGCACCTGTGGTTTTAGCTGCTCCTAGCCTGCAGCTTCAGCTGCCTTTTGCTCTCTAACGGTACAGCAGGGGTGAAACGTTCTCCAAGCTGCTCACCCAGACTGGAAGGCTTGCTAGCTTGTCAGCTCACTGCCTTGTGGTCCCTGACTGCTCACAGTCAGCTCCCCACACAGTATGGTACTGGCATAAAAACACACACAAAGATGAATAGAACAGAATAGGGAGCCCAGAAATAAACCCATGCTTATATGGTCAACTAATCTATGACAAAGGAGGCAAGAATATACAGTGAGGTAAAGACAGTCTCTTTAATAAATGGTATTGGAAAGTCTGGACAGACACATGTGAAAGAATTAAAGTGGATCACTTTCTTACACCATATACAAGAATAAACTCAAAATGGATTAAAGATTTAAATGTAAAACCCAAAACCACAAAACTCCTAGGAGAAATCATAGGCAGAAAATTCTCTGACATCGCTCTTAGTAATATAATATATATATATATATATATATATATATATATATATATATATATATATACAAGAAATGAAATGAAACCTTGCCATTTGTGACAACATGGATAGACCTAGAGGGTATTATGCTAAGTAAAACGGGTCAGACAAAGACAAATGCCATATGATTTCACATATTTGAGAAATATAAAAAAACAGAAATGAACAAAACAGAAACAAACTCTATGGAGATTATATATATATATATATATATATATATATATATATATATATATATATGTATCTCCATCCATCCTTGGGCAAGGGGANTATATATATATATATATATATATATATATATATATATATATATGTATGTATCTCCATCCATCCTTGGGCAAGGGGAACAAAAGAAAAAATAAACAAATGGGACTACATCAAACTAAAGTGTTTTTGCACAGCAAAGGAAACCATCAACAAAAGGAAAAGACAATCTACTGAAAGGGAAAAGATGTCTGCCAAAGATACATCCAAGAAGGGGTTACTATCCAAGGTATATAGGGAATTCATACAACTCAACACCAAAAAAACAAACAATCCAATTAACAAATGGGCAGAGGACCTGAATAGACATTTCTCCAAAGAGGACATACAGATGGCCAACAGACATGAAAAATGCTCAAAATCACTAATTATCAGGGAAATGCAAATTAAAAACCACAGTGAGATATCACCTCACACCTGTCAGAATGGCCATCATCAATAAATCAACAAACAACAAGTGCTGACAAGGATGTGAAGAAAAGGGAACCCTCGTGCACTGTTGGTGGGATTGCAGATTGGTGCAGCCATTATGGAAAGCAGTGTGGAGGTTCCTCAAAAAATTAAAAATAGAACTATCTTATGACCCAGCAATTCCACTCCTGGGTATTTATTTGAAGAAATCCAAAACACTAATTAAAGAAGTGATATGCAGCTCAAGTTCTTGCAGCATTATTTACAATAGTCAAGATATGAAAGCAACTTAAATCAATAGCAAATGGATAAAGAAGATGTGGTAACAATGGAATATCACTCAGCCATAAAAAAGAAATAAAATCTTTCCATTTGTGACAATATGATAGACCTGGAGGGTATTATGCTCAGTGAAGTGGGTCAAAGACAAATGCCATATGATTTCACATATTTGAGAAATATAAAAAAACAAAATAAATGAACAAAACAGAAACAAACTCATAGTTAGAGAACAAATTTCATGGTTCCATATGGGAGAGGTGGTTGAGGGAACTGGGTGAAAAAAGGGATGGAATAGGATGAATAAATCACCAGTTATAAAAACAGTCACAGGGAAGTAGAACATAGGGAATATAATCAATAATAAATAATACTGTGATAACAATGTATGGTGTCAGATGGGTACCAGACTTATTGGAGTGATCACTTTGTTAGTTACATAAATGTCTAATCACTATGTTGTACACCTTAAATAATACATTACTATACGTCAACTATAATTGAAAAAAATTTTAAATACTTTAAAAATGACACTCCTGTCACTTGGGAAATTCTAAGGGTTTTAGGAGCTCTGTGTCAGCAACAGGTGACAAAAACCAAATATATTCCTTATTGTACCACAGCTTGTCTATTTGTTTCTCTGCCCACCTAGATTTCAAATTCCCAAGAGATGGGTCTAGTCACTTTGAATTCCCACTGCTTGGCACATAGTCAGATCCATACACAATTGCTGGTTTTATTAATCTTGCCATTATAGTTGTTTTATTCACGGTATTAGGTCTACCTCAAAGAGTTTTCTTGCTCATTCAGTGACATGAGCTATGTGAAGTCATTTAGTAGGTGATTTAATGAATATTTTTCAGTATCCTCTCTACCCGTCATGAGAAGGCCACTGTCAATCAGTTTTGACCAAGAACTGTAAGGCAAACAAAAGCTTTATTTGGGGGGTGTTTTAGGATTTGAAATTCTGGGGGCAAAAATTTGAGTAGAAACCCCAACTATGTTCTGAGGGAGAAAGGACAGTTTATAAAGACATAAAACGGGGGGTCTTCCAAAGGGTTACACGACTTCCTGTGAAACAGCGTGACTGGTGCTGGCAAGCAGACTTACGCTATGCTTGCTGTCCATGATTAATCGCTATGTCTATTGCTAGGTGAAAAATTTATTTTTTTAATAGAGAGTTCAGTGATGCACAGCCAGTTCCAGGAACTATTAGGATGTAGCCATTGTGATTTAGCTCAGTTCAAAAGTTCAGTTTCACAATGGAGGGGGTGTAATAGCTCACTTTCCTGGAGGCCTCCCGGCTCTATTTTACATTGCTCTGTTGACAATATCAGCTCCATTTTGCTGCTTTTCTTTCACACTCCTGTTTTGGCCAAGGCACCCTAAATTTTCAGGATAGAACTCAGATTTCCTGACTTTGGAGTGTTCTTTCCATTTCCTTCTCAAAGACACCCAAAGAGCCTTTAGGAATGTTGGTGATTGAGACAAAAGAATTTCCAAGCCTAGAGACAGGATTCCCTTTTTCATATTGTCTTCCAGTTCATCCTTTCCCCATGGCTGCATAAAATAGATTGAACCAAATGGACCCATCATTCTCACTGCTTCTCTCCACTGGGGCCAAGAGCAGCCTGGCAGCGCAGCGCCCAATGAAAACAAGACAGAGGTCAGAGCAGTATGCTTGTCCTTCCACCAAAACCAGAGACCCAAGGTCACAGAGAGACTTTAAAGTTACAAGAGTAACTTTACAAGAGAAACCTGACACTACTTCAATGTCAGCGTCAACAGTGACAAGTCATGATGTGATAAAAATGTCACATCATGACTCTATGATCTCCCTCCCCCAAACCAGTAACCCTAGTCCAATCATGTGAAAAACAGGAGACAAGTCCCAACAGAGAGACATTCTACAAAATACCTGATCAGTATTTCTCAAAACTGCCATCAAAAACAAATAAAAAAGAAATCTGACGAACTGTCATAGCCAAGAGGAGCCTAAGGAGACATGGCAACTAAATGTAAAGCGATGTCCTGGATGGGATCCTGGAACAGAAAAAGGACACTGGGTAAAAACTCAGGATGTCTGGATCAAGTATGGACTTTGATTAATAATGAAGGATCAATATTGATTTGTTAATGTGCCATAATATAACAATAACAGGGAAACTGAGTGCAGGGTATATAGGAGCTGTGTGTAGTATAGTCACAAGTTTTCTTTAAATCTAAAACTATTCTTAAATTATTACGTTTATTTTTTTTAATTTACCACGTTTTAGTCTCTTGAAAATATGACATGAACATAAAATATTTCTTAAAATATTTACATTCAAGAAGGAGCTTCAGAATAGACCATATGAATAAAATATAGCAAGAGCCGCAGAGAAATCGATTTCTCTTAAGAGTAAAAAAATAATACCTAGTACCTAGTCAATGATACGAGGGATCAAAGGAAGAACATGCCGAGGGAAGGGTTAATTATTCCAATCAGTCTCCTGCTGCAGAAACCATAAATATAAAGATGAAACTAGGCTATGAATCTCTCTTTGAGAAAGGGGAGGTGATCAATAGCTTACATCTAGCTTCACTGCCCCGCTGAGATAACACTCTTTGCAAAGGGGAAAAAATGAGCTGCCAATGAGAAATCGTTCAGATGACTAAGAAAGACATCTTCTCAGGAACTTCCAAATCAAGTTTGACTATTGGTCGATGTGCAGAGCAGTTGTTATATGTCATTTCTTCTCCAGAAGATGGAGCTTTAGCCTAAAATATGGATGCAAGACAAGTTGGCAAAGAGGTCCCAGAATGATAAGAGTTCAAAGAAAATGCATAAAATGTGGTCTATATCACAGAGGGTTTCAAAAGCATTTTAAATCTCCTTGGAGATGAGTTCATTTGACCTGGTTCTCCCACCCATTATAAACATCCATTGCTTCAGCTGTTTTTATCCATGCAAAAAAGCAAATTTCAGTGGCAGTCATAAAAATAATAATGTATGATCTTGCTTTTAATATGGCATTTCTCTTCCTAGAAGTCTAAAGGCTCACGATTGTGCAGTTTGTATGTTGAAGGAGGTGACAGTCACTGTTCTGGTAAAATTATTACACAGATATGAATTTTCCCCAAAATATTCAGATGTAAAATTCACCTTTCATGCTTTAATCTAAGACAGATCAATCTGACTTAGCCCCCATCTCAGTCATATTTTGTCTCATTGCTAGCCTCCATATATAAAAGGAAAGAATTCTGATTGGCATACTGTCATCAATTGAATGTTTATGCCCCCTAAAAAATTCACATGTTGAAATCCTAACCCCAATGCGATGGTATTAAGAGGTGGGGTCTTTGGGTCATGAGAGTGGGGCCCTCATGAATGGGATGAGCGCCCTTATAAAAGAGGCCCCAGAGAGCTCCCTTCTCTCTTCTGCCATGTGGGGACGGGCATACAATAAATGTGGAAGCAGGCCATCATCAGACACCAAATCTGCCAGCACCTTAACGTTAGATTTCCCAGCCTCCAGGACTGTGAGAAATAAATGTTTTTTAAGCCATCCGGTCTATGGTTCTGCTGTAGCAGCCTGAGTGGACTAAGCCACATGTATTGATTCACTTGCTTACCTCTGACTCATCATAGTGACCACAGGGATGGTCCCATGAGGAGCCAGGATGACCCATGTGCCCACCCCTAGACGTAGCCCGAAATGTGAGACACTGTGATTGGCCACTGCCTACCTTCTCTGAGGTCAAGGAATCTGAACAAAAACTTACGTTCTGCTATCTGGGAAGAAGAAAGGGAAATAGATGTTTTTAGGCAATAAATATTGTCTGCCACGCTATATGTATCAGTTAGCTATTGCTACATAACGAACCACACCAAAACTTAACGATTTAAAACAATAAGCATTTAGAGTCTATATAGGTCAGTTGGGTGGTTCTGCTGGTCTCAGCTGTTCTCATACATACATCTGTGTGAGGTGTGAGTTGGGTAGGTGGCTCTGCTGATCTAGGCTGGGCTCTCACACAATGGGAGGTGGGCTGGCTATAGGCTGAGGTCCCTTCACTTATTTCCCAACAGAGTCTCTCATTTTCCAGCAGGCTAACTTGGGCTTATTTATATGATAGAGTAAGGGTTCTAAGAGAAAGAGGAAAAGTTGAAAGCCCCTCTTAAGACCCAGGTCCAAAACTGACACACCCTCAATTCTGCAGCCGTCCATTGGCTAAAACAAGTCATTAGGCCAGCTCAGGTCAAAGAGTTGGGAAATAGACTCTATCTCTTGGTGACAAAGAGCTGCTAAGTTACGCTGTAAAGGGGTTGTTAGATGAAAACATAAAGAATTACGGTTATTTTTGCAATCAATCCACCATATTTTTAGTATAGACTTTGAGCATTCTTGGAAGGCTAGATCACATTTGTGAGTATAGGTGGATCACAATGGAGATGGGAAGAGCAATCGTGCAAAAGGGAGTTTCATTATCCTCATAATCATGCACCCCACATTTGATGCAATCATATCATTTGGACCACTGTATCTTGGTGGGAGTTTTATTGCATTTATATCACACACACACACACACACACACACACACACAGTATATCAAAGTTGGCTATCAATTCTCCAAGGATCCCCAATAAAACCTGCTCCTGAAGCAAAGCTAAGTTTGTTAGATTCACTGCCATAAGGAAGAACCTGACAATCACCTTGACAAGGTCTTGGTAGTATCTCAAAATGGGGAAATTAGTGTTGGGAAGGAAAAACTTTTCCTCTACCCTCTTCTGTCTTCACCTGGGAAGCCTGTGAATTAAACTAGCAAAAGGAAGAGTAACAAAAAAAAGTCACAATTTTTATTAATATTTATATGCATGGAAGTCCATAGAAAAGATGAACATTCAAAGAAACAGACTCAGGGGCTTATATACCCTTTTAAGAATGGAAAGAGGGTTTGGGCCTGAAGGGGCAATAAATTGTGGGGGAATGACTCGGACATATATGGAGAGAGCTAATGGGAGAAAAGAGTTATTTTAGTAAGGTCTGTTTATGCAAATTCATTTTGGTGTAGACTCCTGGTCTATAATTATAAGAGTTGCTTTTTCTCTCCCTAGTACTGGGAGGAGAAGAGGGCATGTTCCTCAAAGGGAAATTATGTCCTGATTTCAAGTAAGATAAAGGAAGAGAGAGGGAACTCTTCCTGCATTTGTTGATTCTTAATTGACTTCAGTGCAAATTAATCCCTACAGTAAAGGGGCTCATTTTGGGTTGACACATTCTGATCCTCTTCATTAGCAAAGAGTATTTGTAGAATTTTGGGGCCTTGGCTGGGTAATTTTAATGTTGGTTTTGCAAGGTGGGGAGCCATCTAGATTGGGCATAGTTCATGGTCTAATAGCTCTGGGTAGGTAGGCCCAGTGATTTCCAAAGTCTTGAAGCAAACCTTGATGAGCAACCTATTTTCACTGGTTCAATCTTATTTTTATTTTTTTTAAAGATTTTTATTGGGGAACTGGGGAAGGGGAACAGTGTTGGGGAATTGGGGAAGGGGATCAGCCTAGTTGTTGTCCTTCAATCTTAGTTGTGGAGGGCGCCAGTCACCATCTGGCTTCGTCGGCAGCTCATGGTCTCTAAGCTCAAGGTGCTGTGTTCAATCTTAGTTGCAGGTGGGCAGAGCCAACATCCCATGTGGGAGTTGAACCAGCAGCCTATTGTTAAGAGTGTATGCTCTATCTACTGAGCCATCCGGGCAGCAGCTCAGCTCAAGGTGCTGAGTTCAGTCTTAGTTGTGGGTATGCGTAGTCCATCATCAAACAGGCAACCTTGCTGTTACAACAGCTGAGCCATCCTGCCACCTGTTGGCAGCTCAGCAACAGCTCAGCTCGGGCGCAGTGTCACTGGCCCATGTGGGAATTGAACCAGTGGCCCTGTTGCTCAGAGTGCGTGCTCTTAAGCCAACTCTTAACTAACTGAGCCACTTGGCCAGCCCTGCTGGTTCAATCTTATCTTCCAGGAGCAAGTATTTCCTGGAATCAACAGCTAAACGTTTTATGCCCAGTTTCTGTATTAATATAAGCATGGAAAAGTATTCCTGGTTCCAGGATGGTTTAATTCAGGGACAAGAAATTATGTCAGTTTCCGTTCTCATATATATATTCAATATGTCTTATTTAGCCCCTACTTCTCTCCAACTCCGGCTGTCTCCAGCTGGGTGAAATATTGACCTTACTTCTTAAAAGCCTGAGATGATTTTGAACTGCAAACAAAATGGGTTTAAATCCAAGCAAAACAGTCAACACAAATAGTGAAAAAGCTAGCTCAATTCTAAGTAGGGAATTATTAGTTGACAGGCCTGAATTCACTATTTTTGCAAGCAGGTCAAAGACTCCCACACAACCTCTTTTAAAAATCACTTTATCTTCAGAAAAGCCAGTATTCTCAACCAAAGTTCAGTACATTTTTACAGTCACACTGTAAAAAGCTCTGACATTGACAGATTCCAAAGAAAATGAGGCAAGATATAAAACTTAGACTACTCCTCATTTGAACATATGGCTAGACTCTTTATTTAAAGGAAAGGACAAGGAATTTAGAAGGGCTATAATTAGAAGGAGACTTCATGCACTGCTCACAGAACAAGTAGCTTTCCTAGGATCCTGAATGTTGAGATAATGGCCTCTGACATTTTGAAAAATGGCTGTATTGTAGCAAGTCAATAAACACGAAAAGGCACACTCGGTGAGCAGAAAATTGCGTAATGTGACACGCTTTTTGTTGTCTATTGACAGGGGTAGATGATGAACTGTGTGTTCTTTGTTGCTATGACGATCACTTCCCGTTGTAGGTTGGACAAGTGCACCATGCTAGTGAGCTCAGCCCATGCTGTAACAACCTAAGGTGGGTGGAAATCCTTACACCCTTTTGCTGATATAATCAGGAAGGTCTTCTATTCCCACCCTGCTCCATTCCATTCTTCATGCAGCAACAAGCACCATCTTCAACAAGATAAATCATTATCTATGTAAGTCACTCCCTTTTTACAAAACCCATCAATGCTGGCCCCTGGATCAGCCTAATTCCATAACCTGGCCCCTGGCTCCATGGTCAATTTTATCTCCCTGCAACCAGTTTTGCATCATTGGAAGATTCTGTCTACCTCTGCGTAGCTGTTCCTTGTTCCTTCCACTTGCAATGCTCTCCCCTCAGAAACTTGCATGGCTGACTTCTACTCCTTTTGTGGGCCAACCGAGTGGGCCCTTCTCCTCCAACTGAAAAACTTTTAAGCCTTCTTTCCTATAGAAATGTTAAGTATAGAAATGTTAAGTCTCTTCCCTAGTTTCTTAGTTTCTTAGCTCCTGGCTTTGATTACTCTTCTAATCAGTCTCTGAATCCTAGACTAAAGATTGCCCCTAGATAAATCACAGAATATCTCTCACCCATCCTGGCTTTAGATAGCTACTTATAAACCTGTGACTTCCCAACATTTTCCAAGCCATTCTGGACCTAACTCTTGGATAATCCCATCCCAGAGAGTAAACAGGTTTTATCATTTCCCCAGGCCAGTATGCTTGTTCATTGTAAACATTAAAGGCTAATGTTCTTTCCAAACCCTTACCCAATATCAATAGCTTTGAGCTTTGCTCTTTAAGAAATTTATTAATTAAAATCGATTTTTCCTCATTTTGGGGCCTTGGGGATACAGAGAGCACTCCAACAAGACTGCCAGTCACAACCAAAGAAGCCAGCACGGTCTTCCAGGCGGAGCTCGAGACCCCTTCCTCTCATCTGAGATCAGCTAGGGTGAGAGTTCCGTGAATCTCCCAATAGTCAGGGACAGCTCTATGCCCCTGCCCAGCAGGAAGCAGACACAGAAGAAAAGCCCTCCTGTCTCTCAACTTCCCATACAGATTTTATGGGGATCATGTCTCTCAAGGAGAAAACAAGGTAAGCAGTTAGAGGCAGGCATTGGGTTTCTGCATTCCTGCACGTCCCACAGAATTCAACCACCTGGGTGACCTCCCCTCTACACCCAAAGCTTCTTTTCATTGTAATTATCTACCCATACAGGGAAACAAATGGGTACAAAATACCTGACTGGATTAGACCAGTCATTCACACCTGCAAAATAAAGACCACAACAACCTTCATTTCCTCCGGGCCTCATTATATCATTATAATATCATACATATGCCCGGAAGTTTATTAATATCATTATAACAGACTGAATTCTGGGAAGAAACATGTGCAGTCTAAAGAAATGAGATAATAGGGTCCGCCAAGTGGCGCATTGATTAACAGCTGGCTTGGGACGCCAGAGGGCCCCGGTTCGGATCCCACATATGAGGGCCAGTGACACTGCCTTCCACAGTTAAGATGCTGAACAACAGTTCA
>NW_017731499.1:948356-952170 GCF_001890085.2 Hipposideros armiger
TCTTGCACAGTCCAAAATACCTGTAACCCCCTCATAATTACTATTGTCCAACCTAATTCCAAGCAATGGGACAAAGGGCGAACATGGGGGTTTCGTCTTTATCTCTCTGGACCGGATTTAGGCACTCAGTTTACTATTCAGAGATTTGCGATCTGTAGTCCCTCACAACCTATAGGTCCCAACAAAGATATCATCCTCCCCATCCCGGTCCTTCCACCACTACCAGCGCTTTCTAATCCCGAACACTTCTCCATCCCCGGCACAACTGACCAACCCTGGCGCCCGCAGCCGCCAGCCACTAATCTCGCTCCGCCCGCTACCTCTACCTCAAGTCCTAGGGCCCCCTCCACTCTTCCAGATATTAACTTCAGTTCATGCCTTCTCAACTCCACGAATCCCAAGGAAGCCGAGGACTGCTGGCTCTGCCTGGACCCCAAGCCGCCGTATTACCTAGGCTTGGGCACGGTTAACTCTTCTCTCCCTCTTGTTTCTCATAACAGCTGTACATGGGCCCAACCGTCTCTCACTCTAGGTAACCTTCAAGGGAAAGGAACATGCATTTTCAGCCAAACCTACTCCCTCCCCAACTCCCCCTATGCTCCCCTCTGTGAATCCACCCTGCGGTTCAATGACTCCTACATAGAAGGCATTATCCCCTCCAAGTACTTACAGGCCCCACCTGACACCTGGTTTGCTTGCACTAATGGCATAACCAAATATATTGACCTATGGCTCCTCCATTCTGACAAATCACCTCCTATTTTCTGCTACCTAGTCTACATCCTACCGCGGGTCCAATATTATAGTGGCGAAGGGGGAAGAGAACATTTAAACTTTCTTTCTACTCGCTATAAAAGGGCAGCCCCTATACTATTTCTGATCCTAGTTGGTCTCGGCATTGCGGGCTCTGCGGCTATTGGAACTTCCTCCCTTATCATTCAGGACCAGAATTTCAAGTCCCTTAGCCACCAGGTTGCCCAGGACTTAAGATACCTCGAGAGTTCCATTTCTCGCCTTGAACTTCAGGTTGACTCTCTTGCCAAGGTTGTCCTCCAGAATAGGAGGGGACTAGATCTCCTTTTTTAAAAAAAACAAGGTGGTCTCTGCATTGCCCTGGGGGAGACCTGCTGCTTCTATGCTAACCAGTCGGGTGTCATTCGGGACACTTTAGCTTTGGTTCGGGAAGNCAGTGGGGATGAGCCGGGGGAGCAAACCAGAGGCAGCCCCTGGCTAAAGACCAATGAGCCTATTGTAAACAGATGGGACTTTCGAAAAATGAATGCCCCCAGCAGCCTAAGAGACCAAAGCCTGTCCTGGCCATGGATGAAATTGAGGACTGAGGGGGTCAGGGCTCGATACCCGTAAGCCCCCGCGAGCCTATGGTAAACATACAAGTCGGGGGCCATCCTATAAGATTTCTAGTTGACACCGGGGCTGCCCATTCAGTCTTAACCCAGCCACAAGGGCCCCTCTCCACCGCCAAGACTGCAGTTCAGGGAGCAACTGGGACCCCTAATAAACTCTACCCATGGACAACCAGGTGGACTGTCAATCTAGGAGCCCAAACAGTTACTCACTCATTCCTGGTGATGCCAGAATGCCCCTATCCGCTCTTGGGCCGAGACCTTCTAAGAAAATTAGGAGCACAAATCTCGTTCTCTGAGGGAGAGGCTACTCTGAGCTTTGGGCCCCCAGCCAAGATCCTAGTTACTTGCCCCATCTCTGAAGAATACCTAATTCAGCCAGAGGATCACCCAGTTCCCTCTCAGGCCCTTCTCAAGGAATTCCAAGACCTTTACCCGCTGGTCTGGGACGAATCCAACCCACCAGGGCTGGTGGCTCACCAGGCGCCCATAGTAGTCACCCTAAAGCCTTCTGCAACCCCAGATGCAATCAGACAATACCCTATTAAGTCAGAAGCCAGGGTTAAAATGAACTATCACATCCGACAGCTCTCAGACGCCGGAATCCTCCGT
Organism: Hipposideros armiger; assembly: GCF_001890085.2. NCBI lineage: Eukaryota > Metazoa > Chordata > Mammalia > Chiroptera > Hipposideridae > Hipposideros > Hipposideros armiger. The sequence continues at coordinate 950,333 of NW_017731499.1, forward strand.
CCTTGCACTTCTCCTTGGAATACCCCCTTCTCCCAGTCCTTAAGGTAGATACCCAGGACTACCGATGGGTGCAGGACCTACGGGAGGTCAACAAGAGTGGGGAGACCATCCACCCCACCATGCCCAACCCGTACACTCTACTCAGCCTGCTTCCACCGGACCACCAGGTATACTCCGTCCTAGACCTGAAGGACGCCTTCTTCAGGCACCGGTGAGTCAATCCCTTTTTGCCTTTGAATGGACAGACCCCAAGAGCTGGGTATTTCAGGCCAGCTGACCTGGACACGGTTGCCTCAGGGATTCAAAAACTCCCCCAAGTTGTTTGATGAGGCTTTAAATAAGGATCTCAGTAGCTTCTGGAAGGAGCACAGGGAGGTCACCCTACTCCAGTACGTAGATGATCTCCTCCTAGCAGCCCAGGACTTTGAAACCTGTAAACAGGCCACAGGGGACCTTTTTACAGGCCCTGCAGACTCTGGGATATTGGGTGTCTGCTAAAAAGGCACAACTTTGCACCCCCTCCATAATCTACCTGGGATATGACATCACTCAGGTAAAACGAGCCCTTTCAGCCCGAAGGATTCAAGCAATCACCCATATCCCCACTCCAACCACCAAGCGTCATGTTTGGGAATTCCTAGGTGCTGTGGGGCATTGCAGGCTTTGGATCCTGGGGTTCGCCGAGCTCGCCAAGCCTTTATATTCAGCTACTGCGGGAGGGGATACACCGCTCATATGGACAGCCGAAACTGATAAAGCCTTAAAACAGGCCCTCATTTCGGCCCAGCACTTGCTTCCCAAATGTGACCAAGCCGTTTCATCTATTTGTGGCTGAGAAAAATGGTGTCGCAAAAGGGGTTCTAACACAGACCTTGGGATCCTGGAAAAAGCCAGTTGCTTACCTCTCCGAAAGGTGAGACCCCATGGCCTCACATTGGCCCTCCTGTCTCCTGGCCATCGCCGCAACAACCATGCTTGTCCGAGAAACCGATAAGCTCACCTTCGGCCAGGATTTACATATCACCACCCCACATGCTGTAGATACTCTACTAAGAAACTTCTAGCAGATGGCTCTCAAATACCCAGCTCACCCAATACCAGGCCCTCCTCTTTGACCAGCCACGACTACGATTTCATAAAGAGACTACCCTCAACCCGGCCACTCTGCTCCCCGACTCAGACCCTGCTACTCCACTCCACCACTGTCTCAAGGTAATCTCTCAGACCTGCTTGGCTCGGCCTGACTTGATGGATGTACCCATACCCGAACCGGATGAGGTACTCTTTATGGATGGGAGCAGTTATGTCAAGGACAGAATCAGGTACGTAGGGGCCGTGGTAGTATCCCAGACTGGAGATATCAGAGGGGTTCCTCCACCCAGAAGGCAGAACTCATAGCCCTCACTCAGGCTCTCCAGATTGGGAAGAATAAGACAATCAACATCTATACAGATAGTAGATACGCCTTTGCTACCGTCCATGTTCATGGGGAGATCTATAAAAACAGAGGCCTCTTAACATCAGAGGGGAAAGCTATTAAAAATAAGGAAGAAATCTTTGCCCTCTTAGAAGTCATCTGGGACCCAAAGTCTGTCGCAATCATACATTGCAGAGGACATCAAAAGGACATGGAATCAGGTGTACAGCAAACAATCCCCTCATTCTTGTCCTGCTGCCCTCACCACCACACGGACCAACACTTGAGAGCAACTTTTAGAGTTTATACCATTGAGGTAGGCATTGTAAAATTTTTAGAAAAATGGACTAGAGAGAGAAGCATAGATAGGAGACAGAATCCTGATAGCTTTTCAATATCATATTCCCTTACGTCACCAAAG
>NW_017731499.1:954170-956473 GCF_001890085.2 Hipposideros armiger
AGCGGTTAATGCCGCCATGGAGGTCATGGGAAGAAGCCTACAGCCTGGGCTTCCCTTTCACGGCCATCCCAGTGGATCATCACTTAATTATAATAGATTTAAAGGACTGTTTCTTCACCATCCTTCTTCACCCAGAGGACAAAAAACTCTCTGCATTTAGCATTCCCTCGGTAAACTTCAGGGAACCTATGCAACGCTTTCAATGGAAAGTACTCCTCCAGGGTATGGGAAATAGCCCAACTATTTGCCAAACTTTTTTTCAGCCAAGCTTTCATGCCTATACGTCAACTATACCCAGAAGCTTATATCATCCATTATATGGATGATATTCTTATCTCCCATTCCATCAAAGAGGTCCTGTACCAGATATATGGGGACCTTAGAGACAGTCTTACTCAAGCAGGGCTATGTATTGCCCCTGAAAAGGTTCAAGAAACCTCCCCATTTTCTTGTTTAGGAACCATAATTACTCCAAGATTAATTAGACCACAAAAAATACAGATTAGAACTGGCCATCTCAAGACCCTTAATGATTTTCAGAAACTCCTAGGAGATATTAACTGGATAAGACCTTTCTTAAAATTAAATACTGGGGATTTACAGCCATTATTCAACATTCTCCAGGGGGATTCTAGTCTGGTGTCCCCCCGGACGCTCACCGCTGAGGCCAATCTCACCCTTAGCAGGGTAGAACAGGCTATCCAACAGGCTCAGGTCACTCAGTGGACCACTCCCAACCTGTATCCCTTATCATCTGTAATACAGACCCTACTCCTACAAGGGTCATTTGGCAACCTGCTGGTCCTCTGGAATGGCTACACCTGAACAATACTCCTCCCAAACATATCCAACCATACGATGAGCTAGTAGCCTCCCTCATTGCAAAGGGGGAGACGTCGCTGTCTCCAGCTCCTTGGAGAGGAACCTCAAACCATCATAGTCCCCTATAATAGCAGTCAACAGTCCTGGCTATACACCAACTCCTCTGGATGGCGGGTAGCCTTGGCCAATTTCCCCGGTCAGCTCAGGTGCTACTAACCTGGTAACAAACTTATACAGTTTGCTAAGCCCACCTCTTTCGTTTTCCCATCAGTATTACAAAATCAACCCATTTCAGGCGCCATCAAAGTATTCACTGACGGCTCCAGTAACAGTACGGCGGCCAGCCATACCCCCACTCAGACTTTAACCAAACATACAGGCCATGTTTCAGCTCAGTGGGTAGAACTTGCCGCCATTACCTGGGCTTTGCATACGTTTCCACACCAACCTTTAAACCTCTATACAGACAGCCATTATGTCTTCAGTATCTGCAAGGTCATAGAGACAGCTCACATTAGCTCAGCCACCACACGAGAGCTTTTTCATATGTTCCACCAATTAAAACAGACCATTCTCACCAGACAACAACCCCTCTATATCGGTCATATTCGAGCCCAATCTGACCTTCCAGGTCCCCTGTCTGTAGGCAATGCTGCCGCAGACGCGGCCACCTAGCAGCCGGGTCCCTAAGTCCAGGCTTTCTTTGCCACACTGGCTTACCTAACAGAAGGCTACACTTTCCTACGCTCTCCACCATCAAAATGCACAATCACTTAGACATCAATTTGAGATCACTCGTGAACAGGCTAGACAAATAGTCAAACAACGCACAAGCTGTACTAACCTGCTCTCTGAGCCCCATTTAGGAGTAAACCCCCGAGGGCTACTTCCTAACCACATCTGGCAGATAGACATCACCCACGTCCCCAGCTTCAAAACACCCCTTATGTCCACACAATTATTGACACCAAGTCCGGTTTCCTGTTCGCCACAGCTCAAACTGGAGAGGCAGCCAAACACATCATCAGTCACTGTTTCCATGCATTTGCCGTAATGGGCATCCCAAAAGTCATAAAAACTGACAATGGCCCTGGCTATACTAGCAAGGCCTTTCAAAAATTTTGCCTCACCTTTCAGATCCAACACTTTACAGGTATCCCTTATAACCCACAAGGTCAAGGAATTATTGAACGTGCCCATCGATCTCTCAAAAATCAATTAATAAAACAAAAATGGGGAAACTATGGGCACTCAGTACATAACCAACTAAAACATGCACTCTTTACTCTAAATTTTTTGCAAACGGATGCTCAAGGCCAACCTGCAGTGGACCATTTCTGGAATCCCAGTCCTACTGCAGACGCTCTCATCCACTGGAAAGACTCCCTTATGGGGGTCTGGCAAGGACCAGATGCGGTCCTTGTATGGGGGACAGGTCATGTCTGTGTTTTCCCTAGGGACGCCGATAGTCCTCGGTGGCT
>NW_017731499.1:958083-959688 GCF_001890085.2 Hipposideros armiger
TTCAATAACACAATGGGATTGGGATAACATCCGCAATCACCTCCAGGGCCTCTGGCATAGCTCAGATTTCAGCATCGACTTTCAACAACTTCATCAAGAGATGATCAATATACAGGACAGCCAGCTGGACTTTATTAACCCAAAAGATTTGGCACAAGCGGTGCTGTCACACCTCAAGGGTTTTAACCCATTTAACTGTCTCCAACACACGTTTTGATACCTGCTAGGAGTTATACTTCTTTTGCTACTAATCTTATGCTTATTTCCAGTCTGCGGAAGAATCATCCGAGCATGTCTCCAGTCCCTCAGAGTAGGGACCCATCACTTACGGCTACAGATGAACGAAAGGGGAGGAGACGTTGAAAGTCAGCAGTAAACTCTCCAATTGCTTGTCTTGCTATGATCGCTTTTTTTTTTTATCTCCACGCTGCTCACCCTTAAGCTAACATGTTAATTTGCCCTCAGAAACACTTCTCATGCTCCACGGACACCCCCCAGCTTGGCCCCAAAAGATGGCTGGTTAGTCAATGACAGGTAAGATTCCTCAAGGAGGAACAACCTAAGACAGGCCAGTTGCAGGGGGCCAGCCACTGCCTAAGTGAAATAAAGGTTTCTAATAAAAAATAAAGGGGGAGATGTGGGGAACTGACTGTGAGCAGTTAGGGACCACAAGGCTGTAAGCTGGCAAGCCTTCATGTCTGGGTGAGCAGCTCGGGGAACATTTTGTAGAGACCCAGGCCCAGACCCTAGGCTAGGCAAGCTCATCTCGGAAAGTACCCCCACCCAGAGGAACTTAAAAACTCCTGCTTCAGCAAAACATAACAAAATGTCTTGTCAAGAAATTAGGAAAAGATTACCTGTCTTTTACCTGTCCCATCTCTGAAGAATACCTAATTCAGCCAGAGAGTCACCAGGTTTCCTCACAGGCTCTTCTCAAGGAGTTCCAAAACCTTTACCCGCTGGTCTGGGCTGAATCCAACCCACCAGGGCTGGCAGCTCACCAGACGCCCATAGTAGTCACCCTGAAGCCATCTGCAACCCCAATTGCGATCAGACAGTACCCCATTAAGTCAGAAGCCAGGATTAAAATAAACCATCACATCCAACGACTTTTAGATGCTGGGATTCTCCGGCCTTGTACCTCTCCTTAGAATACCCCCCTTTTTCCAGTCCTTAAGGCAGATACCCAAGACTACCGACCAGTACAGGATCTGCGAGAAGTCAACAAAAGGGTGGAAACCATCCATCCCACCATGCCCAATCCATATACCCTTCTCAGCCTGCTTCCACCGGACCACCAGGTATACACAGTCCTCGACCTGAAGGATGCCTTCTTCAGCATTTCCTTGGCACCATCTCTCCAAGCCTTACAGACACTCCAGACTGAGCTGTTGCTGATCATCAAAGCCAAACAACCAGACAATGGGCCCGTACAGCCCCACCTGTTCCTGCCTGGAGACGCTGTCCTAGTTCGATGCATCCCCTCCAAAACTCTCAAGCTGACCTGGAAAGGACCCTACGTTGTCACCTTGACCACCCCCACTGCACTCAAGGTTGCTGGGATCCCCACTTGGATACACCACACCCAAGTCAAACCTGCACCAC
>NW_017731499.1:961283-969870 GCF_001890085.2 Hipposideros armiger
CTAACCAGTCGGGTGTCATTCGGGACACTTTAGCTTTGGTTCGGGAAGATCTTAAAGAAAAATATCTCACTCAAACAAACCAACAAAACTGGTACCAGTCACTTTTTAATTGGTCCCCATGGCTCACCATTCTCATCTCTGCCCTGACAGGACCACTAGTTCTTCTACTCATCGCCTTCCTCATTGGACCCTGTATCCTTAATGCTCTCACTACCTTCGTTCGTCGACAGGTCAGCCAAGTTAAGATTCTAGTACTCCGTCACCAATATACTCCCCTCCAGGACTTTGAATCAACTATTTGATTCCCTACATAAGAACAGTGGGGAATGTAGAAACCCAGGCCCAGACCCTAGGCTAGGCAAGCTCATTTCGGAAAGTACCCCCACCCAGAGGAATTTAAAAACTCCTGCTTCAGCAAAACATAACAAAATGTCTTGTCAAGAAATTCGGAAAAGATAAGCTAGCCATGTTTTATAGCTTGTTAGGAAAAGATAAGCTAGCCATGTTTTATAGCTTGTTAGAAAGAAGATAAGCTAGCCATGTTTTATAGCTCATTAAGAGAAAATAAACTAGCCATGTTTTACGGCTCGTTAGAAAATAAGCTAGCCATGTTTTATAGTTTGTTAAAATAAGATAAACCGGTTTTTTTTCTTTTACACACTAACCGTTTTTTTTCCGCTTCTATATCCAGCTTCAGCTATAAATTCCCCACCCGCCAAGACTTGGGCCTTTCTCCTCTTGCAGAGTGAGGCAGTCGCCAGGCTTGGCTAATAAAGCCTTTGGAATGAAAACCTTTTGTCTAAGTTTTTGTTAACGAGGGGTAACCCCAACAGTGTCACCCCCACTGTACTGTTCAAGAGCAAAGAGCAGTTGAAGCTACAGGCTAAAAGCAACTAAAACCGCAGACTGCATAACGGAATGAGATCCTGCAAGCAGTTGAACTTGCTAAACATAACCTATTATATTGGAAATCAGCGAGCTGAACAGAAGACACCATAGTCAATAGGCCAAACTAGGAGTCTTTATTCCAGAAGCCGGCGACGGCGAGAGGACTCATGTCTCTCCAAACCTCGTGGTCCCCAGCAAGCTCAGGGATCTGCTTATAAGGGTAAAAACCACATCCTGCTCAGAACGCGGGAGGGGAACTGTGCTTAGCCAAGCGAGTTACAGAAGCCACAAACAGCAGACTTAAGCTAGCTGGGGGTGGTTATTTCCTGGAACTTAATAGTTCAAACCACCACCGGTGCTCAGTGGAAAATTTTGCAACCTGGGGCCCTGTGACACAGAATGGAGTTAGTCTTGCCAGGGGCCTTTGTTCATTCCCCACTGGTTTTATGTACAGGAGTCAAATCATTGACTCTTCCTGGTCATTGTTAGGAAGAGGGTTATAATGACCTCTGAGGACCATTAGTTTGACAGAATTTACTTGCCGTCAAACAAAGCTGGTGAAACAATTTATAAGGCAAGGACCTAAAATGAGGGCAAGGAGTAACAGAGTTAGCGGGTGTTGGGAGCCTGCTGCGCCTCAGTATCTGACATGGCCAGGCGCACTGCAATTGTGACAAATTCTGACGCTCTGAGAAACAGATACTGTTTTATATCTTAGAAGATTTAAATTCCCCTTTGGATGCCCCCCAGTAGGACAAAGATCTTACACCCCTTCTGATAGATATATCACAATAATTCTATTTTATACACTAAAGGCAATTTTAGTCACACTGTTAGTCTTTTAGTAAAGGTCAAAGTACACACCCTGTAAATCTTAAGATCCTGCTTAGACAATAATGTTTAGAATAATTGTTGGATGGTCATGGTAACCATTCTTTGGGCGATTATATAGAGGCTCGGCCTTGGTCGCATATTGTAGGTGGAGGGATTTGGACACAGTTAAGTTAGTCTTTAGCATAAGAAAAGGCCAAGCTGAGGGCTTGCCAAATGGCTCAGTTGGTTAAGAGCTTGCTCAAGAGTTTGAGCTCTGAGCAACAGCGGTTCAAGTCCTGGCCTGAGCATAAGAATTATGAGGAAGTAAAACCCTGATTAAACAATGTTTTACTAATGGGACAATGGTCAACTGTCCGGTATAAAAAGGGACATGCTGTATAAATAAAGTGAGACACTTCCTGAAAGCGCCCCTGTGTCTCCGCGCGTTTTTCTTCTTCTTCCTCGCTGATACCGTATCCACCTGAGGGAACCCCTGGACCTGCGGGAGCTGGTCTCCCACAAGTGGACCTATTGCAGCAGAAGGGAGGGTAGTTAGCCATGGAGACCAATTAAAAAGTCTTTGAAACCAGTTCTGGGAACCTTCTAGCTGCTGTTTTTGTTTTTCTGTATTTTTCCTGACTAAAGCTAAACTCTCCTGGATGACTCCTGTCTCATTAGCATAGAAGCAGCAGGTCTCCCCGAGAGCTGCACAAAGTCCCCCTTGTTGTAGGAGGAGGAGGTCTACCCCTCTCCGGTTTTGCAGGACCATCTCAGCAAGGGAGTCAACCTGTCTATTTAGCTGGGAGATGGGGAGTCCTCCAGGTATCCGAGGTCCTGGTTTACCTGGCTAGTTAGCTCTCCTATGTCTATCCCTCCTTTGACTAGAGCCGCTGTTCCAACTGTAGCCAATCCTGGTTTCTGACCTTAAAAGTTATGGGGTTGCATGTACCTGTTGTACAGGAGGAGGGCTGGGATGGCCTCCAAGCTTTAAGAAAGTAGTCTCCATCTTTATGACAGTTGTCAATAGTAGAGATAGTTTTACAACCCCAACGGGGACAGAAAAATTCACCAGCATTTAGGCATTGATGGCTGACCTTGCCATTTCCCTGGCATATATAAAAACCTTTGTTTTGTAAGCCTTTTTTTTTGTTTGTTTGTTTTTTAGCTCCATATCCCTATTCCCGTACCCCTACCCTTCTTCCTTTAGTGAATGACGGTGAAGTCAGGGCTACGGGGACTACCTCTTTGAAAAGGGTGCAGATATAAGGTAAATTCCAGGGGCACCCCCCAATTTTCGGTGAGATTTGCAAGTACAGCCCCAGTCTGCCCATCCCGAAATTCCCATATCCATTGAGGGGGAGGCCTATGGGGGTTTCCTTTAACATACAGAATAAAGGTTAGGGCTGTGAAACACACAAGAGTCTTAGTTTTAGAGAGTCCCGCGAAGAGTCCTGGACCTTCCATTCCTCCTTGGCCGCCTTGAGTCGGGTGTGGTGTAGCCATGTTGGAATCCCATCAACCTTTACTGCCATGGGGGTGGTCAGGATGACGGTGTATGGTCCCTTCCAGGTGGGGGTCAGTCCTTGGGTGGTGAATTTCTTTACCCAGACTGATTCACTGGGCTGAAAAGGGTGAACTGGATCCGAGGTTGGCACAGGTAGGGCGTCCCGGGAGTGTTTATGGCCTTCCCTCTGAGTGGAGTGTAAGTCCTGTAGGAACTTGAGTAGAGATTGGTTAAGAATCTCAGCCTTTATTTCTTCCCGGAGTTTGGGGAGTAGAGGAGGAGGCCTCCCGAACATAATTTCATATGGGGAGAATCCCTTCCAGTAAGGGGTACATCTGACTCTGAGTAGAGCAAAGGGGAGTAAATTGGCCCAATTTTCGATGGTTTCTAAAGTAAATTTGGTTAAGACCTCTTTGAGGATCCTGTTCGTACGTTCTACCTGTCCAGAGCTTTGAGGCCAATAGGCACAGTGCAATTTCCAACTAATATCTAAGGTTTTTGCAATATTTTGAGATATTTTGGCTATAAAAGCTGGGCCCTAAGGTTTCAGGCAGGCCAAATCTGGGGATAATCTCTTGGAGTACCTTTTTTACTACAATGGTGGCAGTCTCTGTTCTAGTGGGGTAAGCCTCAACCCATCCCGAGAAAGTGTCTACAAAAATTAAGAGGTATTTATATCCCGCTGCCGGTGTTCTGACCTCTGAGAAATCAACGTCCCAATGTTCCCCGGGGGATTTTCCCCATGCCCTGATCCCCATCGGGGTTCTCCTGTACTGTTTGGCATTCACTTGAACGCAAGTGATGCACCGGGATATAATGCTGTCTACTATATTGTCCAGATTGGGTATGTAATACTTATCTCTTAGAAGTTCTGTGAGCTTAGAGTAGCCTAAGTGGGTGGCCTGGTGTAGCTGGCTGATAATAGTCCGACCTAAAGCCTCAGGGACAAGAAGCCGTCCATCCTGCAAAGTCCACTATCCCTCTGGGCTTTTGATGGCTTGTCTTTGGGTGGCTAGTTCTTTTTCTTTTTCTGTATATGTTGGTGAGGCGGGTAGACTGGGATTAGGCAGAGTTACCAGGATTTGTAGGGGCCCCACTGGTTTTAGGGCAGCCTCCCAGGAGACCTCATCTGTAGCCCGGTTTCCCTTGGCTTTTGGGTATCCCCTTTTTGGTGTCCCCTGCAATGTACCAGGGCAACTGCCTTGGGTAGCCAGATGGCCTCTAATAGGGCCAGAATTTCCTCTTTGTTTTTAATGTCCTTCCCAACCGAGGTTAAAAGCCTCCTTTCCCTGTAAATAGCACTGTGTACATGTGCTGTGGTGAAGGCGTACCTGCTATCGGTGTAAACTGTTACTGATTTTCCTTGTGCCCATCGGAGAGCCTGGATAAGGGCAATGAACTCGGCCTTCTGGGCTGATTTCCCATGTGCCAGGGACTGTGACCAGATGGTACAATCCAAGGTGACTACGGCAGCCCTGCATATCTGACTCCTTCTTGGACAAAACTGCTCCCATCCGTGTACAGCACCTCATCCAGTGATGCCAGTGGAGTGTCAGTGAGGTTGGGGCGAACTGTCTGTACCATGTTGATGACCTTTAGGCAATCATGGAGAGGTTCCTTTGGGTCGTCATCAGGGAGGAGGCTAGCAGGATTGACAGCGAGTGTCTTGTGCAACCTGATGCGGGGCTGGTCCAGTAAGAGAGCCTGGAACTGGGTGATTCGAGCTTTTGACATCCAGCGTTCTGGCGCGCTTCTGAGCAGGGCCTCAACAGCATGGGGGGCTGTTAGAATTAGTTATTGTCCTAGGGTTAGCTTGTCAGCCTCCTTGACGAGGATGGCCGTGGCTGCTACTGCCCGGAGGCAGGTGGGCCAACCGGACGCAACAGGGTCAAGTCTCTTTGACAGATAGGTGACTGGCCTCTTCCGAGGCCCCAAGCTCTGGGTGAGGACCCCCTTGGCTATGCCTTTTGCCTCATTTACAAAGAGGTGAAATGGCTTGGTTACGTCGGGCAACGCCAGGGCAGGGGCTGAGGCAAGTGCTGTTTTTAATTTCTCAAAGGCCAGTTGTTCGACCTCAGTCCAATTTAGTGGTTGAGTTCCTCCCCCCATGCTGGAATACAAAGGCTTCACAATCTCTGCGAGCCCCGGGATCCAAAGGCGGCAATAGCCTACTGCCCCCCAAAATTCTCGTATCTGTCTCTTGGTCTTTGGGGCTGGGATCCGCAGAACTGCCTCAACGTGGCTGAGGGAGAGCGTCCGCTTACCTTGGCTGATTTGGTATCCAAGGTAAGTGACCTCCGGAGTGCAGAGCTGGGCCTTCTTGGCCGAAACCCGGTATCCTAAGGCCTGTAGATTGCTTAGGAGGCTCTCGGTGGCTTCCCGGCACTCAGTGTCGGTGGCAAGGAGGAAGTCACCTACATACTGTAGCAGGGTGCATCCAGGGTGTTCTTGACGAAAGGTGAGGCGGTCCTGACTCAGGGCTTCGTCGAACAGGGATGGGGAGTTTATAGCCAGAGGGAGGTGCTGGAGAGGCCTTTTCCTGTAAGAGATAATCTTCCAACAGAGGACAGGTTAGAAGGATCTTAGTAGGATGGGGACCTCTGCCTGGGGGGCCCAGAGGTCCTACTGTAAAACTCGCTTCATCCCCATCAAACAAGATGGAGGCCTGCAGTTTTTGGAGGAGGTCCCGTCCTAGTAAGGGGTAAGGGCAGTCTGGAACGACTAGGAATGAGAGGGTTACAGTGTTCTTTTCAAGGTCGACTGTCCTTTGTGAAGTCCAAGGGCAGAGGGTAAACTTCCCTGTGGCTCGTTGAATGGAAGTTTTCTTGGCGGTTACAGGTCCCATAGGCTTGGTCAAGATGGAATAAGTGGCACCAGTATCTACCAGAAAGCTAACTGGCCTGCCCCTACATGTAATGTTACCCTGGGCTACTGGGGGCTGAGCTAAATGGAGCCCTGGCCTCGTCAGTCCTCATCTAAACTTAAGATTCGTGGGGCTTGGGGTGCCCTCCTTTCCTTCCCGTTAGGTCTCTCGGGGCACTCTCTCTCCCAGTGTCCTTCCTTTTTGCAATAGGCACACTGATTTTTTTCTAGCCGAGGTCTGGCTCCTGGTTGTGAGTTTCTCTGGGAGCCCCTCCTACCTTGGGGATCTGTCTCCTTGAGAGCTGCTACAACTGCCCTGGCTAACCTGTTTTCCTGTTTTCCCCCGGAGGAATCCCTGTTGTTGAACACCTTCTGGGCTATTTCAACTAGTTAGGGTAGGTTTACCCCTTGGAACCCTTCTAATCTCTGGAGCTTTTTCCTAATGTCTGGAGCTGACTGGGTCACAAAGGCTAGACGGACAGCCCCTTGATTTTCTGGAGCGTCTGGGTCAATGGGAGTATAGACCCTGTAGGCTTCACAAAGGCGCTCCAGAAAAGCTGTGGGCGATTCTTGTGGCCCCTGGATAATTTTAGTGACCTTCGACAGATTGGTGGGCCTTCTGGCCACTGCCTTTATGCCTGACAGAAGAACACGGTGAAAAGCGTCCAAGAAAGCCCTCTGGCTTCCGAATTAGGGTCCCAGTGGGGCCGGATGGACGGGAACACATCTTTAATGTGGTCCCAATTTTCCTTGAGTGAACCCTCTCCTGGCCCAAGTGTGGCCTTTCTGGACTCAAGCCAGATCTTATCTCTCTCTTCTGAAGTGAAGAGAGCGACAAGGAGTTGTTGGCAGCCATCCCAGGTTGGCTGATAGGTGTGAAAAACAGACTCAAGTAGACTAATTAGAGCCTGGGGCTTTTCAGAAAATGGAGGATTTGGGGTTTTCCAGTTATAGAGGTCGCTTGTGGAGAATGGGACATAGACTAAGAAGGGCTGCCACCCCCCCAATTCCCTTCCATGGTGGGAGCCTCTCGCAGGGGCAGGATGGGGGTCCCCAGGCATGGAGGACCCGAGGCCACCTTCACGAGCCTGTGTGCAGCTGCGGGTAGTGGATGGCGAGAATGGGGGAGGCGGGTTCCCCACGTGGGAATGTTGTTGGGGTCCCTGGATTTCTTTTCGAGGAGGAGCCTAAGGATTATATGGGGGAGGTAGGTCCTGGTCTTCTGATGTCGGTGGAAGGACTGGGCCCCCCCCCAGGGTCCCCTTTTTGTTTTTTCCTTGGGGCCCACTTGCAAAAAAGGACTTGCTCCCTCTATATAAGCCTTATGAAAAAAATAAACTGGGCCACTGCCCACCATCAGCAGTCAGTGGACCTCCCGATCCCAGCTTTTGTCTCTGTGTCTTTCTTTTCTAATCTCCCACCCAAACCACTCATGCAATCCCGGTTGTCGAATGGGTCTCGACACCCTGGAGGGATAAAAATCCCTGATCCTGACTTCCTCAGTACAACTTATGATTTCCTCAGTACAACTCGTTTTCTGAGTTTGCCTGCACTTTCTTCTCAAGTGTGTACTTTCATTTTCAATAAATTACTTTCACTTTCCTGCATCTGTCTCGCTCCCGAATTCTTTCTTACGTGGACACAAGAACCCAGTCATGGCTTCTCCAGGATGAGTCCTCTCTTGGACATCCCATGAGCCTCCAGTGACATAACCAATGGGTTTAAAGGCCACATGTGTCTGCTGGATAATTTCACGCCCACTTCCTGGAGTTCAGAGTTGTGGTGAACCCCTTCCTGCTTCTACAATTCTTAGAAATGACTGTGCAATTTCTGTCATTAAGATAGCAATATGCGGGCCGACCGAGTGGCTCAGTTGGTTAAGAGTGTGAGCTCTGAGCAACAGGGTCACCAGTTCAATTCCCACATGGGCCAGTGAGCTGCACCCGAGCTGAGCTGCCAACAGGTGGCAGGATGGCTCAGCTGGTGAGAGCATGTGCTCCTAACAACAAGGTATCTGGTTCGACGCCCACATGGGATGGTGGGCTGTGCCCACCCGCAACTAAGACTGAACATGGCACCTTGAGCTGAGCAGCCATGAGCTGCCGATGGGTGGCCAGATGGCGACTGGACTTGGAGCTGAGCTAGCGCCCTCCACAACTAAGACCGATGGACAACAACTTGGTTGTTCCCCTTCCCCAATTCCCCAATAAAAAATCTTACAAAAAAAAAAAAAGGATAGCAATATGGTATAGCTACATTCCTGTACCCAAGTTGCTTAGAAAAATGGAATCAGGTGTACAGCAAACAATCCCCTCATTCTTGTCCTGCTGCCCTCACCACCACACGGACCAACACTTGAGAGCAACTTTTAGAGTTTATACCATTGAGGTAGGCATTGTAAAATTTTTAGAAAAATGGACTAGAGAGAGAAGCATAGATAGGAGACAGAATCCTGATAGCTTTTCAATATCATATTCCCTTACGTCACCAAAGCCCGCCTGTATTTCTCTCTCAATAAAT
>NW_017731499.1:973900-979737 GCF_001890085.2 Hipposideros armiger
CACTATTCGGGGGCTTGAACGCCTGAGCACGGCTTACAAGCTCCTAGCGCATATTAAGTGACAATGGAACATGCCTTTCTGGAGTCCTTACCCAGATCTGGGCCAAACAACATGACATGGTATGGTCATTCCACATACCCTACGTTCCACCCGCTGTCAGTCTAGTAGAATGATTCAATGGACTGTTAAAGGAAAAATTGAAAATGGAGACTGGTTCCCTCCAGGGGCTGCACCAGGCGCTCAGGTCCCTCAATGACTCCCCTCAAAGAGAAAGTCCCAGCGCATACACTCTTCTAACAGCTGGGCCCTACCAGGCTCTCCAAATTTAAGTGACTGGGCCACACAGTCTCATGCCTCAGGGAGGCACCAGAAACAACCTCCTCTTGCTGCTGAAATAAGACCTACCCAGGGGGACACCACAATGTCTTGGCCATAGCGCTCAGGCCTCAGTGGCTGGGGATCTTAGCCCCATGGGGTATTGGTATAGAACAGGGACTAGTAATACCCCCAACCAGTCTTTAAAAACCCTCCCCACGTCACTATTCAGAAGCCCAGGCCCACAGAAACACAGGGCTCCCTATGCATGACCCTACGGACAGTTATCATCCTTGTCCTGACCATAGACCAAATTCCGGAGCCCACTTCTGCAGAAGACCAAATTTGGTACACAAAGCCTGGCAGACAACCGTCTCCAGGAATCGAGTTGTCTACCACTGATCAAACTGCACGTACCTTATTGGATGGGCAAGAGCTCTTACTGCTAGTCCCAAGAAAACATCTTACTTTTCATCATTAGTCTAACAGGTAACATTTTCCTGGATTGGATGCAAACAATGGTACACATCTACAATCAAATGGACTGCTGGGTTTGTACAAACCTGCCTCTATCATCAGCTTTAGGCCTGCTATGGCACCCTCAAGCAAGGAATTGGACTGAATGGGGCGCTCTCTGATATTGGGCATCCAACTATAACCATATTGTATCATGGAACCAAATCCCTATTGAAAATGTCATTCCTTTGTTTCCCAGAATGTCANTGGAGAATGGGACATAGACTAAGAAGGGCTGCCACCCCCCCAATTCCCTTCCATGGTGGGAGCCTCTCGCAGGGGCAGGATGGGGGTCCCCAGGCATGGAGGACCCGAGGCCACCTTCACGAGCCTGTGTGCAGCTGCGGGTAGTGGATGGCGAGAATGGGGGAGGCGGGTTCCCCACGTGGGAATGTTGTTGGGGTCCCTGGATTTCTTTTCGAGGAGGAGCCTAAGGATTATATGGGGGAGGTAGGTCCTGGTCTTCTGATGTCGGTGGAAGGACTGGGCCCCCCCCCAGGGTCCCCTTTTTGTTTTTTCCTTGGGGCCCACTTGCAAAAAAGGACTTGCTCCCTCTATATAAGCCTTATGAAAAAAATAAACTGGGCCACTGCCCACCATCAGCAGTCAGTGGACCTCCCGATCCCAGCTTTTGTCTCTGTGTCTTTCTTTTCTAATCTCCCACCCAAACCACTCATGCAATCCCGGTTGTCGAATGGGTCTCGACACCCTGGAGGGATAAAAATCCCTGATCCTGACTTCCTCAGTACAACTTATGATTTCCTCAGTACAACTCGTTTTCTGAGTTTGCCTGCACTTTCTTCTCAAGTGTGTACTTTCATTTTCAATAAATTACTTTCACTTTCCTGCATCTGTCTCGCTCCCGAATTCTTTCTTACGTGGACACAAGAACCCAGTCATGGCTTCTCCAGGAAGAGTCCTCTCTTGGACATCCCATGAGCCTCCAGTGACATAACCAATGGGTTTAAAGGCCACATGTGTCTGCTGGATAATTTCACGCCCACTTCCTGGAGTTCAGAGTTGTGGTGAACCCCTTCCTGCTTCTACAATTCTTAGAAATGACTGTGCAATTTCTGTCATTAAGATAGCAATATGCGGGCCGACCGAGTGGCTCAGTTGGTTAAGAGTGTGAGCTCTGAGCAACAGGGTCACCAGTTCAATTCCCACATGGGCCAGTGAGCTGCACCCGAGCTGAGCTGCCAACAGGTGGCAGGATGGCTCAGCTGGTGAGAGCATGTGCTCCTAACAACAAGGTATCTGGTTCGACGCCCACATGGGATGGTGGGCTGTGCCCACCCGCAACTAAGACTGAACATGGCACCTTGAGCTGAGCAGCCATGAGCTGCCGATGGGTGGCCAGATGGCGACTGGACTTGGAGCTGAGCTAGCGCCCTCCACAACTAAGACCGATGGACAACAACTTGGTTGTTCCCCTTCCCCAATTCCCCAATAAAAAATCTTACAAAAAAAAAAAAAGGATAGCAATATGGTATAGCTACATTCCTGTACCCAAGTTGCTTAGAAAAATGGAATCAGGTGTACAGCAAACAATCCCCTCATTCTTGTCCTGCTGCCCTCACCACCACACGGACCAACACTTGAGAGCAACTTTTAGAGTTTATACCATTGAGGTAGGCATTGTAAAATTTTTAGAAAAATGGACTAGAGAGAGAAGCATAGATAGGAGACAGAATCCTGATAGCTTTTCAATATCATATTCCCTTACGTCACCAAAGCCCGCCTGTATTTCTCTCTCAATAAATATCTTCCTCTTTCCCATGAGCTAATTTGGGTTGTTTTCTGTTACTTGCAAAACATCCTAACTGATAAAAGTCTATCCTTTCTTCCTGGAACAACATCCCTGTGAATCCACCACTTCACAACTATGTCAAATTTTAATATACAGTTATAATTTAACAAAGCATTTTTTCTTCTTCTGGGTCTTTATAGAACTAGGAGGACAAGACTGAAAAATAAACTATGCAACAATGTTTCTAATAGAAAAAAGGAAGGGGCATCCTCCTCTATCCTCCAGCTGAACACGTTGACCAGTAATAACTTGCTGTATGTAAGTACATCGACATAATGGAATGTACTGCACTTTTTTTTAAAAAAAAGATTTTATTGGGGAATTAAGGAAGGGGAACAGTGTTGGGGAATTAGGGAAGGGGAACAGCCAAATTGGTGTCCTTAAATCTTAGTTGTGGAGGGTGCAGCTAGCTCAGCTCCAAGTACAGTCACCGCCTGTCGGCAGCTCATGGCCACTCAGCTCAAGGTGCCATGTTCAATCTTAGTTGCGGGTGGGCATAGCCCACCATCCCATGTGGGTGTCGAACCGGCAACCTCGTTGTTAGGAGCACGTGCTCTTACCAGCTGAGCCATCCTGCCACCTGTTGGCAACTCAGCTGGGGCACAGCTCACTGGCCCAAGTGGGAATTGAACCGGCAACCCTGTTGCTCAAAGCTCGTGCTCTTAACCAACTGAGCCACTCAGCCAGCCCTGTGTAGAGACCCAGGCCCAGACCCTAGGCTAAGCAAGCTCATTTCGGAGAGTACCCCCACCCAGAGGAATTTAAGAACTCCTGCTTCAGCACAAAAACATAACAAATTGTCTTGTCAAGAAAGTAGAAGATAAGCAAAGTATATGGCTTGTTAGGGAAAGATAAACAAGTCATGTTTTATAGCCTGTTAAGAAGATAAGCGAGTTATGTATTATGGCTTGTTAAAAATAATAACCTAACTATGTTTTATAGTTTCTTAAAATAAGATAAACTAACCATTTTTCCTTTTACATACTAACCACTTTTTTTTGCTTCTGTATCCAGCTTCAGCTATAAATTCCTCACCCGCCAAGATTTAGCTGCTGATCTCTCCTCTTGCAGAGAGAGAGAGAGACAGTCACCAGGCCTGGCTAACTAAGTCTCTGGAACGAAAACCTTTTGTCTAAGTTTTGTTAAGGAGCAGTGACCCCAACACCTGTACTGCATTTTTTAAGAGGAATGAGCTAGCTCTATGCTGACATCAAAAGAACTTCAAGACATATTATGTTTTAATTGATAAATAGAATCATAGGATGAGCCCATTCATGTCATAATCAAAACTCTAAATTTGTATGTGCTATGTATAGGTGTATCTTTGGGTGTGTGTGTGTGTGCAAATAAGAAAAAGTCTGTAAAATCATGCTAGGAAGGTTAGAGTGGGGGTGTGGGTAAGTTTAGTTGTGAAGAGCGAATTTCACTTTCTACTGTATAAAGTGTGCTTCTACATGGTCAGGTTTCATAGGGGATACATATAGATTATAACTGGGTATATCAAAATTAATGGATTTGTGGTAGTTTTAAAATATTTAGTTTTAAAATATTTCCATAAATTCTATGTCTCTTCATTTAAGAGGTAAAATTTAATTCCCCTTCTCATGAGTATGGGATGGTCCAGGTTAAGTTGGGGTTTCCTGTCTAGACCTGGAATCAACTATTTCTCCAAGAAACTAGAGCTTCTGGAAATAATACACACACTGAACACTGCAGGAATCCATTGCCGTTAGACTGGTCATTGTTTGTTGGCTTTTTCAGTGGGGAAAGTTAAAATTGCATATTTCTTTTGTTTTCAAAGATAAAATAGATTATGAATTCACAATGTACAAAAAACAGAGTTTTTGGATAAAGGTGGTTTCATGATGTAGACGAATATGTATTGTAGTTTCCCATTCTTCTTTTTTCAATTACCTTTTCAGAGTTTAGTTGCTAACAACACACCATCAGATAATTTTTTCTTTTGGTAATGAATCTTTTAGTTGGAACAACAGAAGTAATTATCATCTCTTTTTCTAATACTTTACTTGTCTCCGAATCACTCAAATTAAATTGAGCTTTTACATAACCAAAATTAGTATCTTTTGTGTGTGTGTTTCTTTGGTCTAGCTAAATATTTTTTAAAAAATTATTTTGAGGCAGAGTAGAGGAGGAAAACTTTTCCCTTCCAGGTTTTCATGCAAAGGCCTGTCACAGTGCACCTGTTTCACTACATAGGTGCCATAGTGCTACCCTGTGAGTCTCTTTCAGATCGAGAACAAGCAGCTGGAATGCTGATTCTCCACCTGGAGCAACGGGGATGGATGGTGAACTGTGCCAAAGTGCAAAGGCCTGGGTTCTCTGTCAAATTCTTGGGTATTATGGTGGGTGGTTAAGACAAAAGTCATGCCAGGAGCAATTACTGACAAAATACAGGCTTTCCTCCCCCCTCCCCCCTTACATCTGTTCCCCAGTTACAGTCTTTTGAGGGCCTCCTGGGCTGTTGGCAACTCTTCATACCCCATTTGGCCCAAATCCTTACTTAAGTCATTACACAGAATGGTTGAGAAGGGGGTACCTTGGCCTTGGGAAACCCAACATACTGAGGCAGTCGTCACAGCAACATGGGCAGTTCAACAGGTAGGTGCAGGGTTGGGCATGATTCAACCTGACATGCTCTGTGAATTGAATGTGGCTAGTGCCACAGAGGGTTTGGGCTGGGGCTTGTGGCAATGGCAAAACAGACATCGTGTGCCTCTTAGCTTCTGGTCACAATTACGGAAAGGAACCAAACAGTGGTACAGGCCCGTCGAAAAACAATTATGTATGGTGTACCTCTTCCTTCAACGATGTGAACCGCTCACCAGCACGGTCCCTGTCACCGAAAGGACTTCCCTCCCAGTCGCTGGGTGGATTCCAGATGCCCTGCGGAAACTGCACTCAGGTATTGCACAGACACTGACTGACTAAGAACCATGCATATTTACAGCAGTGGAGCATCTTTCAAGCAGCCCTCTCAGTGAGGAGATGCATGCTATCCTGGGACCCCTGACCTATATCACTATGGGCCTCTCTGCTGATGAACCCTTATATGGACATACAACCATCCCCTGTAAAGGAAGGATGGGGAACAATCCAACCAGATGCTTGGGACACAGACAGCTCTGCAGTAGGGCAGCCCCCCAACTGGACATCCGCTGCTGTGCAGCCCCTCACT
>NW_017731499.1:981183-982127 GCF_001890085.2 Hipposideros armiger
TAGTCCCAAGAAAACATCTTACTTTTCATCATTAGTCTAACAGGTAACATTTTCCTGGATTGGATGCAAACAATGGTACACATCTACAATCAAATGGACTGCTGGGTTTGTACAAACCTGCCTCTATCATCAGCTTTAGGCCTGCTATGGCACCTTTAAGCAAGGAATTGGACTGAATGGGGCGCTCTCTGATATTGGGCATCCAACTATAACCATATTGTATCATGGAACCAAATCCCTATTGAAAATGTCATTCCTTTGTTTCCCAGAATGTCACCCACTACCACATTTATGCCCTTATTAGGAAGTGGGTCAATTAGACACGACAAGCACTGGGTTATGCCATCCATGACCAACTAGGCTGGCTGAGTGCCGTACAGATAGAATACACCACCCTGTATGTGTCTATATGCAGAGAAAGACATAGTGCTGACCCCTCCCACATTCTTAGGTGGGTGCCAACACCCCTTTGCAACCTGAAGCTAAACATCACTACAATGGTTGGGTTGGCAGAATACATCATAGCACGCTGGGGCCTGTGTCTCCCCTTGGGGTTGGTTATGGACCTATGGCACCCATGGATGGCCATATCTGCCATACAATTGGACCGGTAGGTATACTTGGGGTAGGCCCTACTTACCAGCAACTATTAGAAAGACCCTTCCCATATTACAGTGCAATTGGAATGCAATGAAAGCCAGACACCGCGTAGCTCGTGCAGTATGGTGGTTTTACCCTCTGGCCATCTTTTCTCCTCAGGCGACAGCTATCAACTTAGAGCGACAAATCACTGCCCTCTCTAATCACACTCCTCAAGCCCTTAATGCTTCACAGCAAGCTATACCCCTGTTAAATGAAGAAACCACCCAATTGCCTAAGGTATTACTACAGAACAGGATGGCCTTAGATAGCCTCACCACAGCCCAAAGTGGCACCTGTGCCCC
>NW_017731499.1:984542-1037938 GCF_001890085.2 Hipposideros armiger
TGAACTACAATGGTCAAGTGAAAACAATTCAAGGAAGCCGTTTTGTTCAAGAGTCAATTGTACTCACCGCTCACTCATCTCCGACACCATTTCTTTTTAAGCAACCCTATATATACACGACCTTCAATTGTATTCAAAATTATTTTTCTGAAACAAACAAAAAAGAACTGTGTAAAGATTAGCATTTTTACATTTTGCCCATTTCTTTAGTGTTTAATGTAGGACAGCTAACTTCTCATATCTGTTTCTGCTTTCAGTCTGTTGCAATATCACATGTCAATTTCCCAGAACCTTCTGGAAAATTCCACGGAACACTCCTGAGACCACAGAATGAAAAAAAAAAAAAAAAGCAAACAATATCTTCCTATTATGAAAATAGTACTGCCCTTACAGAGGCCCCCCCCCCCGGGATCCCCTGGACCATATTTTGGGAACCCACTGGGTTCCAGTACGTTACTCGCCGAATGACCTACACTTGTAGATTGTCTGGCCTTGTCTCATTTTTCTCGTAGCCGGTAGTTACGACGATAGCACAAGGCAGGCAGTTCTACCCTCCGTGATGAGCAGGGCTTTATCTAACTATTGGGTTGTCAGAAAAATCATGACGTATTTTTTTCTGTTTTTCATTGCAAAAAATGCGTTATGACTTTTCCGACACCCCAAGAGTCGGCGGTTATACGCCCTGCACGTAACATGGAGAGGTACTCAATTACTATTTGGAAAATGCACGACAAATCACCAAGACGGGATAACCCGGCAACCCAGGAGAGCTCATGAAATCCGATGCGGCCTAGGGGGGCAGGTCCTTGGGACAATTTAGAAAACTCAAAACAAAGCAAAACAAAAAAAACACCACAGGCCAGGACCATTCGCCTGAGTCACAAAGTTGGAGTGACCAAAAAAAAAAAAAAAAAAGCTCCGTGATCAAGATAAATGACATTTTAATGCAATATTTAAAAGATTCGGATTGGCAAACTGTGACCTGCCGGCGGGCCGCCCTTTCTTTTGTAAATCAAGTTTTGCTAGTAATGATTTTCGGAAACTTTTCAAACCTTCGCACGAGTCACTCAGCATAAAGGCCTCGCTCAGGCGCTCGGTCGGCGCCTACCGGAGACTAGGCCCGACGAGCCGACAGAAAAAGCTCTGAGGTAACTGAACTCCCTGTGCCCCTCAGCCAACTTCCAGCTCGCTGCCTCCCGCCCACTCCACCCAGTCGTCTCTGATTGGGTGGGCTGCCGTAGGTTCGCGCTGCCATTGGCCGGGAGTCCATAGGGGTGGGCTCAGGGAGACTTACCTCAGCGAGCCCCCTCAGGAGAATTATTGTGCGCGGCGGCGGCGGTTTGAAGCGGTTGTGAGCCGAGAAAAGGCCGGTTTCCTGCGGCGCCGCTTGTAGGTACGTTGGCGACGGGCGCGAACGCCGGGCGAGCGGCGACGAACCGGATCCGCGGTTTCGCGGGGGCCGCGCGCTTCTCTGAGAACGCCTCGGAGCGCTGCGCGAGCAGGGGGCGGTTGCGGCAGGGCTGACTGAAAGGCGTCCGCGGAGGCGGTGGAGCACGGAGCTGGCAGGGAAGACGCCCGCGAAGGGCGAAAGGACGCGCCTGACACCCGTTTACCGAGCGGGCCGCGGGGTTAAGTGGGAGTGGTGGATGGCTCCGCGTGGAGCGGTCCCGCGTGGGAGCCTGGGCCGCGGAGGGACACCTACCCGGGGCTTTCTCCCTGCCAAGTAAGTAAACCTTTGGGCTCGACCGGACTATTTTTACGCGTTTACGATGAAATGTAGTCCCCGGCCACAACTTTTGTATTCTGTTGCCAGGTTTCCTTGAGTGGTTTTCATCATAGTTATCTGAAGAATCTGGTGCCAGAACAATTAGCTAGCTGGATTTTAGCAGGTGCCCGGGAGGCGTCCTCCGTATATGCTGTTAGGAAAGTAGGCACTAGAACACCAGGGGTAATACAAAGTTCTGAGTAATGTGCCAAAATGTCTTTTTTAATGAAGGAACGCGAAGCACAACCTTGTAATGTGCACCTGTTGAGCTGCTCAGTATTAACGATGCTGTAATTGAACAATTAAAGCCGAGTACAAACAGATGGTTCTTTGAGACAGAAGCTCATTTTTATAAGTTAGAAAGAAAATCAGAGAGACCGTTTCCTTCGTATCGCCTTATCCCTACCGACTTTCTCCATTGTTGGCAAGTTCAAGAATGTGACCGGTACAGAGGAAGCAATTCTTTGGCTTTGCCTCACAAAAACGTTGCTATACTTGGAAAACTGACTTTTATCCTTCCCGTTACTATGTTGAAGATGAAGTTGCTTGCTTTTATGACAAGCCAGCTTTCACTGTTCTGAAGACTTCTGTATGGCCAAAATCTAGAAAAAGATCATTGTACTGAATAATTCATTTGAAGAATTACATAATATCTACTTAAACAGACTGCTTTTCTAGATTGGGATTTAATGCTCTTTTCATTATGATTTTGTCATATATTCACTTGTAGCCAGTAAATGACGTGCGACATAACTATTTACAAAACAAATGGGGACGAACATTCAAGATAAAGATATCACAGAAAGTTATTGAAAATGCAAACATGAAGCACCTGAATGAAGGACTAATCATACTGAATCCAGCTTTTGTGATGCATGCCATCAAAGTTTATCCTTCAGTTCCGGTTTTGTTTTTTTTTGTTTTTTTTACAAATGTTGAGTCTGACCCTAATCGAATTAATCTACTTAACTCTCAGTCTTATCTGCACATTTGTACAAACCACATCGTAAGATTGACTTCTGCCTCAACAGAAATGCATGAACAGTGTCTTTTTGGAAATGCTTTATGTCTTCTAAAAACTGGTGTATCCAACTACATTTTGAATTTCGGCTCTGCTTCCCTTAGCTTTCACCTCAGCCTTCAATTCCACTGTACTTCCTTGCTACTTAATATCTTTAATTAGGATATGAAAATATTGCATGATCCCTGCACCTTTGCCTGTGTATATCATGTAATTCTCTTATAGTGGGTGTGTCCAAATGTATTTCGTTTGATGTAACCAAATTTTAAGTAATATATTGGATAGTTGTTAAAAATAAACTTTGTAACTTTAAATGCACAGAAGTATTAGTTCCCATTAAATCGAGTGAGATTGTATTAAATATAAAATGCAAAGAGCCATATTCTTCTAATTCTGTCTCATATTCTAACATCGTTTAAATACTTACTCTGTTCTCTGAGGCTTTATTATACCTCAATCCATACCTTTAACATTCATTGCTATAGACTCATGTAACTTCTTATCCCTCTTCAGCTTTACCAGTCTAAGGACAGGAAGATTGTAGTCAGGCAGTATCTAGGCGAAATAACCACCATTCTTTGGGTAGGGGAAATAATCAGATATAATTCGAATTTTTGAAATCCCGATTAAAGTTCTAGGGATTTAAGGGATGCTTATATGCAGATCTTTCTAAATTTAATAATTAATTATATACAGGCACTGTATCTATCTACTAAATGTGGTACCATTAGTATAGCTCTGTGGCTCCACTGTGTATAGTGCTGCTGATACAAAATAACTTGTGGAATGGCTTGGCAAAAATTGCTGAGCCCTGTTCTGGTACTCCTCATTAAGGAAAGAAGAACCTTGTGTGGCTTTCCAGAAGTTCTTTTTTATATTGAGTATTCATTTAGGCAGCACTTAATAAAGCTTCTATATGAACGCCAACTCGCTTAGAATATAAAAAATAAATGAGACATCTCTGTCCTCAAAGCTCATGACTAAAAATATATATTTATAATGGGAAATTTAAGTAAGAAAGTAGTTCTCTTGGAGGAAGGCTATCTTGAAGAGGTGATGATTAAACATGAAGAAGTGGAGAAACAGGGAAAATGTTGATATATGGCAGTTCCGATGAATTTGAAAAAAAAGTGAAGGATAGGCTTAAAGGAAATTAGGAGATAAATTTGATAGGTTCAGGAAAAACAAAATAAAGGAAAGAGAATGCAATCATGATAATCAGTCTAGTTATATAGAGAATATTTGCTTGTAACACTTCATTGATTTAACTGTGATGGAAAGGTGTATGTGTATAAAAAAGGGCTAAATCCTCATTTCTAAGTATAGGAACTTGATAGATAATGGCTAAAATTTGTAACTCAAGAACTACAAGTGTGACCATATTTAAAAATACTGAGATTAAAAAAAAGTTTTAATGAGTTAAAAATTATTGCAACTAGCCATTAAGGAGTGCCGACAAGCAACTACTTATTTCATTATGAGCATTGTATACTTCATTTTATGCTATTATACGGATAAAAATTTTTCAAAGTAAAGGCAATAGTCTCCTAGCACTTAGAAGATGCTGATGCTACTGGTCCATAGACCACCCTTAGAATAGTAAGGATTAGAGCATGTTTATAAGATTGTGCCAGATGGCACTAATTGGTCAACTTTTTTCACTTTGTTAACCTCTGTACCCCTTAAGGTAAACCCTGTCTCTTAATACCTTATCTGATTTCTATTTGTGATGTGAGATTTCTTAAGAGTCTTAAGATCATGGGTTCAAATATTGGCTCTGAACTGTTTCCTTGAACAAGTTATATAGCCTACCGTAGGTTCAAGTTTAGGTTTTTACTTTTTAGAAAAAGTAATGGTAAAAAAAGATTTGGTTCAGTGGATTTAAAAATATATATATATATAACAAGGATTTAGTGTTTATAATGTGTTAAGATACTACCTTAGCAAGAAGCTTTACTAGAGTAGACATTTCATAACGAGGAAAACCAATTCACCACTAAAAATTGACGAGACCCGCTCGTCAACCGAAGCTACCCGAGTGGATTGGGTGGGAGATTAAGAAAAGAAAGACACAGAGACGAAAGCTGGGATCGGGAGGTCCACTGACTGCTGATGGCAGAGCAATGGCCTCATTTACTTTTTGCACAATGCTTATATAGCAGGGAGCAGCTGCAGGGAGGAGTAAGCAGCTGCAGGGGGTCTGTTTATGGGTTAGGCAGTAGCAGGTTACATCCTGTTATTCACTTCTCAGAGGCTCCTGTGGCTTCAGCTGTTCTTTCCTCTTTGCGGGTGGAAGTTCCCTGAACTGTTCCACGGGCTGTGAGGACCCTGTCAGCTCAGCCTGCTCCCACATCCCCTTTCTTATTCGTGTGAAACCGCACATGATTAGTCTAATCTGAGGGACCGGAGACGGGCTCGGATTGTTCTTCCGCAAACTAGAAAGCATAAGATTAGTAGCAAGAGAAGTATAAAACCTGGCAGATACCAAAATGTGTGTTGGAGAAAGTTAAATGGGTTAAAACCCTGGAGGTGTGACAGCACCTCTTGTGCCAGAACTTTTGGATCAGTAAGTTCCAGTTGGCTGTCCTGTATACTGATAATCTCTTGGTGAAATTGTTGAAGGTCGATGCTGAAATCTGAGCTACGCCAGAGGCCCTGGAGGTGATTGCGGATGTTATCCCAATCCCATTGTGTGTTATTGAAACGATGTCTGGTTACGCACACCTTTTGATACTTTGCATGACATTGGAGGGCACGTTGGCGGCTATGGCCTCAACTTCATTTCCTACCTTCACAACAGTGGTTTCTAAGGCATTAAGTCGCAATTCAATTTTTGCATCTATGTTTTCTTGGCTATGAAAGGCTAAAGAAGTATTTTTTGCAAGCTGCTCAACACAATCAGCCGTTTTTATAGTATCTGCCAGAGAGATAGCAGCAGTGACTGCAGTAGCAATGATGGAGATAACTGCTGCGAGGCCGGCTATGACGAGTCCGACTACTCATCATTTTCGGCTAAAGCCATTTTTTATTTCAATAGGGGTTTGGATCCCTGGATCATCATACCAGGGCCCCTCAATAGAGGTGGGAATCATAACATACGGGGGTTGGCGGAGGACTAGGATGGCACGTCCTCTGTCTTTTGGACTAATACAGTTGGTAAGATGGCAATTGTGACAAGAAACAAAGTTAAAGTCAACTATGTTGATTCATAAGTTTCCAACTAGTATGACTTCAGGGGCCTGTACACAAGCGGTGACCGCATATGATGTCCCTACTGGCAGATGTTCTGTTATGGAGGAAGTGTGATTTACATAATTTGAGGTAGCCCATAATCTCCAGATTTCGTTCTGTACCACGTGAGCATCCATGGTAAGGACAGGGGCTATGAATCCTCCTGAGGTCATAAGTTCTTTTTGTTTGTTGACTTGTGTACCAGTGGGACCAATCACTGATGTTGAAGGTGGTGTTCTGTACCTGATGGATGACTGCTATGGGATGAGCACAGTCGGTCTGCTGTACCACTTCATTTAATTCAACATTAGTGCCATTGGCACAGTAGGGTAGTGGTGGGTGCCACATGGGGAGTTCGAGCATGCCTCAGACTGGTCCCGTAATAGATACCTTAGATATGTACCGGTACATCATCTCTGGTCTAGGTAGGTAGGCAGTGTTAGCGCCCCCATTGCTGTTTTGTTGACCTGGCCCAGAAAGAGACACCCTGGTAAGGGGGTTTCGGAGGCACAGAGTGGGTGGACCTGGGACAAGCCCGTATAATTAAAGGCTGTCTGTTGGGGTTCTAAATGTTTGATTTTACCTCCCATGGGATTGGAGTCATTGACCCAGACCATTAACGGCTTATCTTCCCAAGTTACAGGAATAAGTGCTGGGGGATTGGGATAATATATCCAGTAGGTTTCTCCCTGTACTATACTTACCTGGCAAGCCAGGACTGCAAGCATAGCCACAAAAAGCTTATCAGGGGTGACATGTTGTTGACGACGACAGACAATGTTTTCTCCATCATGGACAAGCTTTTTTAGTTGGCCCCAGGTTGGGGCTTTACTCTTCCTCATTCTTTTGGATCGTCGGGTCTGAGGCATGATGATGGAAGGGTTCAACTGGAGTTTCTTCATGGGTGGGATCAGGTCCTTGTGGTCCATGATGTAGTTTCACTAGATGTCCCAGAAGCCAACGAGGACTGTCGGCATCCCTAGAGAAAACACACACACGCGCGCGCGCACGCGCGCGCGCGACCTCTCTCCCATACAAGGACCAGATCCGGTCCTTCCCAGACGCCTGTAAGGGGGTCTTTCCAGCGGATGAGAGCTTCTGCAGTAGGACTGGGTTTCCAGAAATGGTCCGCTGCAGTGTGACCCTGGGCACCATGGATATTTGCAAAAAATTTAGAGTAAAGAGTGCATGGTTTAGTTGTTTATGTATTGAGTACCCATAGTCCCCCCCTTTTTGTTTTATTAATTGATTTTTGAGAGAGCTATGGGCATGTTCAATGATTCCTTTGACCTTGTGGGTTATAAGGGATACCCGTGAGGTGTTGGATCTGAAAGGTGAGGCAAAATTTTTGAATGACCCTGCTGGTATAACCAGGGCTATTGTCAGTTTTTATGACTTTTGGGATGCCCATTATGGCGAATGCCTGGAAACAGTGACTGATGATGTGTTTGGCTCCCTCCCCTGTTCGTGCTGTGGCGAACAGGAAACCAGACTTGGTGTCAATACTTGTGTGGACATAAGGGGTGTTTTTGAAGCTGGGGATGTGGGTGACGTCCATCTGCCAGATGTAGTTAGGGAGTAGTGCTTGGGGGTTTACTCCTAAATGGGGCTCAGGGAGTGGGCTAGAACAACTGGTGCATTGTTTGACTATTTGTCTAGTCTGTTCACGAGTGGTCTTAAATTGATGTCTAAGTGATTGTGCATTCTGATGGTGAAGAGCATGGGAATGTGTGGCCTTTTGTATGGTGTTAGTTGGTGTGGCGAAGAATGTCTGTATTGAGGGACCTGGTAGCTGGTTGGCAGCATCTGTGGCAGCATTGCCTGCAGACAGGGGACCTGGTAGGTCAGAATGGGCTCTAATATGACTGATGTAGAGGGGTGGTTGTCTAGTGAGAATGGTCTGTTTTAATTGGTGGAACATATGGAAAAGCTCTCGTGTGGTGGCTGAGCTGATGTGAGCTATCTCTATGACCTTGCAGATACTGAAGACATAATGACTATCTGTAAAGAGGTTTAAAGGTTGGTGGTGGAAAACTTGTAAAGCCCAGTTAACAGCGGCAAGTTCCACTCGATGAGCTAAAATATGGCCTGTGTGTTAGGTTAAGGTCTGAGTAGGGGTATGGATGGCCACTGTACTGTTACTGGAGCCGTCAGTGAATACCGTGACGGTGCCTGAAATGGGTTGATTTTGTAATACTGATGGGAAAACGAAGAAAGTAGACTAATTTTGTGGCTGCCTGAAGTTTCTCCTGAGTGAGGGGCCATTGGTCAGCCCATACTGGCGTGTCTGTGAGCCATTTGATTTTAAGAAGTTCTAGGAGGGCTGTAGAAGATACCAAGGCCCCTTGGGTAAATCCTGATACCCTAGTCCGAATCTGTGATTCTTTGGGGTATTTTGTATGGGTTCGAGCATGCCTTGTCCTAGGGTCCCTAGGCCCTGTCCTGGAATATATCCCTGGTTGAACATAATATTTGTGGCTGGGGTACTAGGGCTGTAGATCATAACTGACATTTGGCTCAGAATGTCTCGTCCCCAGAGGTTAACTGGGAGGCCCTCAAGGACAAACGGAGAGAAGGTTCCAGAGTGTCCCTCTGAATCTCTCCAAGGGAGTATCTTGGAACTTAGTAAGGGCCCCTTTGCCATTTCTATGCCTTGGAGTCTGGTTAAAACCTCTCGAGTTGGCCAGGAGGATGGCCAGTGTTGTTGGGAGATTACAGATAGATCAGCTCCCGTGTCAATGAGACCTTGGAATAGTTTTCCATCTATTATTAAGTTCAAGGTGGGGCGTTCCCATCCAACTCTCTCTACCCAGAACACGTCTGAGGACCCATAGCCTCGGGAACCCCATATCGGTTAAGAGATGGGCTTGCCTGTTATAGTAGGGATAAGAACTATCTGGGCTGTCCTGTCTGTGGATAGTACCTGAACAGTCTCTTGGGGAGACCCAGCCACAACCTTTATCTCCCCGGTAAAGTCAGAGTCTGTGACTCCAGGAAAAACCTGAAGTCCTTTCGTGGTCCAAGCTACTTCGGCCAAGCAGAAACCCCACTGTGTTTGGCGGTAAAGGGCCATAAACTCTTGTAGAGATGGCCTGAGGACACATATCTGGGGTTAAAATGAATCTGGCGAAGGGACTGAGGTCCAGTCCTGCGCTTCCTGGGGTGGCGCGGTACAATTGTTGTACGGTGCGCCAGGTTGGCCGCTCAACGTCACCGGGGGTGTTACTGGCAGGGCCCCCATTATTTGGCGGGGCCGGGGCTGGCCCCGCACTGGGTTTCCCAAGATTGGCTGTCTATTGACATCCAATTGGGATCGACACTCGTTTGCCCAATGTTTTTCGTGCCGGCATCTGGGGCAGATCCCAGGGGTGTTGCCGGGCGGGTTTACTTGTCTGGCCGCCATAGGCCTTCCCTGGGGAGCTCCAGAAAGGCACTCCCTGGCGAAATGGCCTATGTGTCCGCAAGAGTAACAACTTTCTTCTTTGCGGTTTCGATCTCTCTTTTGTTGGAGACTTGCCTGGGAGGGTGGCAGGTTTAAAGCCTTTTGCAGCACCATGGCAAGGGCGTTGCCTCGGGATGTAAGACAGACCTATGTCAGTGCAGAGACAGATGAAGTCTGACAAGGTTCCCTTTTTTCTATATGGCTGAATTAGAGACTAACAGGTAGGATTGGCGTTTTCAAATGCTAGTTGCTTAGTGAGAATCTGTCCGGCCTCTTGGTTGCTAACAATCCCGACCTATAGCCTGTAAGAGCCTGGAGATGAAATCCTGATATGACTCGTCCGGGCCCTACCTAACATTGGACAGAGCCTCTGTTTTTACTCTTGCAGTGGGCAGCACCCTCCAGGCCTTAGTGCCACAGAGCTTAATCTGCTAGTATGCCTGTAAGGTGTATCCAAGTTGGTTTAAATTGCCTAGAAATTGCCCTTCACTTGTAAGCATGTCTATTGTTATGGGAACCTGGTGTGCGGCATTTCACTCCACTTGTTGCTGACATTGATCATAGAAGTCAGACTTCCAAAGTAGGTAGTCCCCCGCTTTGAGGCATGCTTTAGCTACTGTCTTCCAATCATGGGGGTTGAGTGCCTCTGTATTGATAGTCTCAAGCAGCACCAAGGTGAAAGGGGCGGTCGGGCCATACTGGGTGACCGCCGCCTTTAACTCCTTGAGCGTCTTAAAAGGGATAGCGGTATGCTTTCTAACTACCTGTCCCTGAATATTGCGTTCAGTTACGGGGAAGCAAAACTGTTGAAAACCTCCGACATCCTCACTCCGCTCTATGGCTTGCTTATGCCCTCTGGGTTAGGCTGGACTCTTGGAACACGCCTTTAGGGCGTGACGGTTTTAAGTGCGATGGGCAAGGAGGTGGCGGCTGTGCCCTGGGAGAAGGTTCTTTCCATGGGGCAGAGGGTTCTCGCCCAGACTGGTGACTGGCCCAGGCGGTGAGAACCGATGCCGTATCTGGGGGGGAGGGGGGGATCGGGACCACCCTCATCATCCGTATAAAAAGAATCCTCTTGATCCGGGTTATAACATTGTTCTTCCTTGCCAACTCCTGAGAGTACTCAGGTGGCAAGGGCTCTTCAGATCCCCGAACCGCCCCCAACTCTTTCTCTGTAGGGTGTTTGTTGAGCCTCGTACCCTTCAAGGGTACTTTTGAGATTTTCTGCCACAGTCTGAGGCTGCCTTTCTGGGAGACATGAGCTCTCTGGCCTGGGGTCGAGACTATCTCTAACCAGCCCCCAAAAGGTAAATGTCTCTACGGGAATGTTCTCCGGGCCTTCGGCCGTGAATTGTTTGTATAGCTGTTCTCCGATTCTTTGCCATGTGTCGGAATTGATGGTGCCCTCCTCGGGGAAGCAAGAACAGGTGTCCTGTACATACGCAGGAAATTTTTCTAGCCGACGCGTTTTTAACGCTGCTACTGTGGGCATGAAGCATGGCCTTAAGCATTTGCATAAAAAGCTGGCCGTCCTTTGACCCTGTCTGTCCCATGTTTTACTCCCGACTGTGTTGCTCTGTTACCTTCTCTATAGCGGTGTGCACCTTGCCACAAAGGGAGTCTCCTCACTTTACGTTTTCTGTCAATCCATAGTTAGGTCCCTGTTCAGGCACCATTTGATGAGACCCACTCGTCAACCGAAGCTACCCAAGTGGATTGGGTGGGACATTAAAAGAAAGACACAGAGACGAAAGCTGGGATCGGGAGGTCCACTGAACGCTGATGGCGGAGCAATGGCCTCGTTTGTTTTTTGCACAATGCTTATATAGCAATAAGCAGCTGCAGGGAGCAGTAAGCAGCTGCCGGGGGTCTGTTTATCGGGTTAGGCAGTAGCAGGTTACATCCTGGTATTCACTTCTCAGAGGCTTCTGCGGCTTCAGCTGGCTTCTGCGGCTTCAGCTGTTCTTTCCTCTTTGGGGGTGGAACGTTCCCTGAACTGTTCCACAGGCTGTGAGGACCCTGTCAGCTCACAGCCTGCTCTCCACAAAGAACAGAGAAAATGAACTCAGTATGTACTCATAGCTTCAAGCTGTATAAAGAAACAAATATCCATTGATTGAATTAAAAGAAGCAGACAAATCTACAATCATAGTGGGCCACTCTCAACATACCTGTTTAATAGCTGGAAGACTGTGAACAGCACAACTAAGAAACATGAGCTTAGTTGTTCAAATTTGATACATGATCTGTACAAGTACATGAAGCTTTTGGAAAAATTGACCATGAAGCAAACCTCAACAAATACTACAGAATTGAGATCAGAGGATGGATAGTCTCTGATTATAGTGGAATTAAGCTAACTTTCAACAACAAAAAATAGGAAATCAGCAGTTGCCTGGATATTAATATATTGGGTTGTCGGAAAAGTCATAATGCATTTTTGCAACAAAAAACATAGAAAAAGTACATCATGACTTTTCCGATAACCCAATATTTCTCTTTTTTTTAAAGATTTTATTGGGGAATCGGGGAAGCAGAACAGACAAGTTGCTGTCCTTTTGTTCTTCAGTCTAGTTGTGAGGGCGTCACTTCACTGGCCCATGTTGGTATTATCATTGTGCTCTTTCCAGGTGAGGGAGATCGGTCGCCAGCCTCTGGACGGCCGCTCACAGCGGCTCTTGGCAGCTCACGCCGGCTGCCAGCCACTCACAGTAGCTTATGGCAGCCCACGGCAGCAGGGACTGCAGCCTATGCCATTGTCAGCGACTCACGGCAGCCCAGCACCAGGTTGAGCTGCTGTTCACCATCTTAGCTGTAGAGGGCGCAGCATCGCTGGCCCTCATTTGGGATCCGAACCGGGGCCCTGCTGCTCAGAGCTGGTGTCCCAAGCCAGCTCTTTACCAACACGCCACTCGGCCGGCCCCAACCCAATATTTCTAAATAATCCACAAATCATAGAAGAAATTACAGTGGAATTTAGAAAATACTTTGAACCAAGTGATAATTAAGATAAGGTTTATCAAAATTTGTGGGATTCACCTATAGCAGGACTTAGAGGAAAATTTATAGCTTTAAATGCAAAGTTAGAAAAAGTCCTGAAAATTAAACAGAGTTTTCATCTCAAGCTGGAACAAGACAACAAACCAAGCCCAAAGAAAATGGAATTATAGTACTAACAGGAAATGATGAAATGGAACTCTATATACAATAGAAAGTCAGTAACACGAAAAGTCAGTGCTTTGAAAGTATTGATTTAAATGGGTAAATTTCTAGTAAGAATGATCAAGAAAAAGGAAAACTCATCATTAATATCAAGAATAAAAAGACAGCACTAAGATGTTTCAGACATTACAAATATTATGAAGAACTTGATCAATTTGAATTTCTGTTGAAAAATCTGAAACTGTCAAAATGGTAAAACAACTAAAATTCATAGAAAACGACATACAAAATATGAATGTTTCTGAATCTGTTTTTTAAAATTTAATCATAATTGAAAGCCTTTATCGCTAAGTTAATTCCAAGCCCAGATGGCAATTTGAGGAATTATTTCTAACATTTAAGGAAGAAGTAATACCATTTGCAAATACAGTCTCTTCAGAGAACAGAAAAAGACTTTCCATTTTGTTTTATAAAGCCGGCATAATCTTGATAACAAAACATGATAAAGGAAATTTACAGACTCATCTCTCATATCGCTGATATAAAAATCCTAAACAAAATTAGCAAATTTAATCCAGGAACATGGGGGGTGAGGAAAGGCATAGCATGACTGAGTTTTATTCCAGGAATAAGCTAAAATTAATACTTTAAAAGATCAATCATTGTGATACAAATTCATTGAAAAAAATGAGTTCACTGTCATGAGTTGTTTAACCATGGGATATGCTCTGAGAAATACACAATGATTTTGTCATTGTGCAAACATTAGAGAGTGCACTTACACAAATCACATCTAAGCTATATGATACAGCCTGTTGCTCCTAGGCTACAAACCTGTACAGCATGTTACTGTACTGAATACTGTAGTAATTGTAACACATTGGTATTTGTGTATCTAAACATCAAAAAGGTACAGTAAAAATACGGTATAAAAGATAAAAAATGGTACACTTGCACAGGGCACTTACCATGAATGGATATTGCAGGACTGGAAGTTGTTCTGGGTAATTCAGTGAGTGAATGTGAAGGCTAGGACATTTCTGTGCACCACTGTAGACTTTATAAACACTGTATACTTAGCCTACACTAAATTTGTTTATATTTTTTTAATAATACAAGCTTACTCTAACTTTTTTACGTTATAAACTAATGTTTTAAACTTTTTTACTTTTGTAATACTTAGCTTAAAACACAAATACATTGTACATCTGTACAAAAATACTTTTTAAAATATCTTTATAAGCTTTTTTCTATTTTTAACTTCTTAAACTTTTTTGTTACAAACGAAGACACACACACATATATTACTACCCTAGTCCTACACAGGGTCAGGACCATCTACATCACTGTCTCCTGCCTCCATATCTTGTCCACTGGAAGGTCTTCAGGGACAATAACATGCATGGAGCTGTCATCTATGACAACAATACCTTCTTCTGGAACACTTCCTGAAGGGCCTGCCTGAGGTGGTTCTTGAGGAGATGTCACTCTTCAGAAAAAAGTCCATAATGGTTTTTTTGGTTTTGTTTTTTTTATCATCATAGATTTGCTTATAAGCAGATAATGCACCAAGGACATTCCTTTTTAATAAAAACATTTCAGTGTTGGAGTCCATGGTTTTAAAATTTTTAAGGAGCTTATTGAGGTCTGCAAATACTTCTGTTAAATCCTTCACTGTGAATTTTCTTAGGGGCTCTTTTTCTTCTCCTGCAGTTCCCTTTTCTTCAGCTATGCATTTCTATTCTAGTTCCAGCACCTCTTCATTAGTCATTTCCCTCAACAACCCTCTCTAGGAACTCCCCCATGTCACCCTTACCCACAGCCCGATTAAAGCTGTTTGCCATCTCAACCATAGCCTTGTTGATTTTTGCAATCTTCTCTTGGCAATTCTTTGAAGTCATTGAAGAAACTCTTGAGTGTCTTCCAGATGCCATTCGTATACTCACTCCTTGGTGACATCACTCCAAGCCCAAGCAAGGGCCTTGATGCAGTCATAGATGTTGTAAGCCTTCCAGAATTGCATCAGCGTCTTCCTCATTTGCAGCAATAACCTAGGCAAAGGTCCTCCTCAGGGAGTAGGTCTTGAAAGCTGCTTTGACTCCTTGATCCATTGGTTGGATCAAAGATGTGGTGTGTGGAGGGAGAAGTGCCGCTTTGATACTGGGATGGAGGTTATCAATAAAAGGAGCAATATTCAATAAGCAAAATCTTGAAAGTATATTATTCTCTAAATAGCACTACATTTTGCTGTCACAGCAATTCAGTAGAGCATCTTGGAAGAGGAGCTGGGTCATCCATGACTTCTTTTTGCTCCTGTAACACACTGGCAATGTGTGCTTATTGATATGCTTGAAGGCGTGGGATTCTCACTGTGCCAGATCACAAAGGGTTTCAATTCGTAGCCTGCAGCATTGCCCCAAGCAAGACTGTTTTCCTGTCCTTAAAAGCCTTGAAACTTGGCATTGAATTGGCCTCCTTATGGATGAAAATCCTTTCAGGCATCCATTTCCAGAATAGGGAAGTTTCATCCATATTGAATATTTGCTGTAGCAAATAATTTTCCTCCATAATCAGCTTATCTAGCATTTCCAAAAGTTCTTCAGCTGCCTTCACTTCAGCACTCACAGACTCACCACCCACTTTCACATTATGTAATGAATAACAATTTTTTGAATTGTTTAAACCACCCAGAGCTAGCAGTAAATTCAACACCATAGGCAAATCCAGCCTTTTCTTTCAATATTGCAAACTTTGCTTTGTCTGTGATCGTCGCAATGCTAAGAGGGATACATACAGTGTTTGTGTCTCATCTTCAATCTAGGTTATTAGAAGTTTCTCCATGTCTGATATAGGTCCTTCTTAAATTTTTGTTTTTCTCTTTGCCTTTAATGAATCAGATCCTTTAACAGCTTCCATCACTTTGTTCTTGTTCTTCAAGATCATGGCTGTGATGGGACATACCTGATGGGTAAGCAATAACTAGCACTGATTTTTTACCTTCTTAGTCCTTAATCGTTTTTAATTTTGTTTCCAGGTCAGTCACTCAATGTGGTCTCTTACTGGCAACATTATGAGTGGATTTTCTATGCTTTTAGGGATGAACAAAACAACATGAGATTGTATCGATCACAAGAGAAATGATGCAGTCAAGAGACACAGTAAACACAAGATGTATGAGGCTGCTGCCGGTGTTACACACCACACTATTTTATTGCAAACCGTTTTTTAATAAGTAGAAAGGTTATACTCTAAAACAATGATTAAAATTATAGTAAATACATAAACCAGTAACATAGTCCTTTATTAGCATTATCAAATGTTATGTACTGTACATAATTATACTTTTATGCAACTGGCAGCACAGTAGATTTGTTTACACCAGCATCACCACAAACACATGAGTAATGTGTTGTGCTATGATATTATGATGGTTATGATGTCACTAGGTGATAGGAATTTTTCAGCTCAATCTATGGGCCCACCATCATATTTACAGTCCATCGTTAATCAAAGTGTTGTCAACTAAATAGATATGAAAAGGCATTTGATAAAATTAAAAACACATTCATGGTAAAATCTTAGCTAGGAATAGAAGAGTAATTAATTAATTCAATACAGAGTATCAACCAAATAAGTATAGCAAAAGTCATATTTAGTGGAAAAATAGTGAAACCCCACACCCTATCCAAGATTGGTAGTGAGAGAAGGAGTCCCATTAAGGGTTCACACTGGAGGTTCTAACAAATGCAGTAAAACAAGAAAAATAAGGATTAGCAAGAAAAAAATCATGACATTATCTACATAGAAAGTAGAATCTGTAACAATATTTTTAATAAGTGAATTTAATGAATTAGTTAAAGATGTGATCAATAAAAAAGCACTGACTATATTTCTGTATAATAGGCAGAAAAATTAAATTTTAAAATGATGTCACTTACAAAGGATTAAAAAAACTAAAACTCGGGCCGGCCAAGTAGCTTGTTGGTTAAGAGTTTGCTCAGGACGCCAGCTCTGAGCAGCAGGACCCCGGTTTGGATCCCACATTAGGGCCAGTGACACCGTACCCTCTACAGCTAAGATGGTGAACAACAGCTTTCCCTGGAGCTGGGCTGCCATGAGTCGCTGTCGACGGTGTAGACTGCAGTGGGGCTGGCCGGCAGCTGGCATGAGCGTTCGTGAGCTGCCCATGTGCCGCCATTAGCGGCCATCCAATGACCGCAAGCAACTGCCTCACCTAGGAAGAGTGCAATGATAATACCAACATGGGCCAGTGAAGCGATGTCCTCCACAACTAGACTGAAGAACAAAAGGACAGCACCTTGTATGTTCCCCTTCCCCAATTCCCCAATAAAATCTTTAAAAAAAAAAATAGGCATCTGTAAAAATGTCACAGCTGGGCCAGCCGAGTGGTTCAGTTGGTTAAGAAAGCAAGCTCTCAGCAGCAGGGTCGCCGGTTCAATTCCTACATGTGCCAGTGAGCTGCACCCGAGCTGAGATGCCGCTGAGTTGGTGAGAGCACGTGCTTTTATCAGTAAGGTTGCTGATTCGACACCCATATGGGATGGTGGACTATGACCCCCCCTCCCGCAACCAGATTGAGAGCAGTGACTGGATTTAGAGCTGAGCTTGCACCCTCCACAACTAAGATTGAAGGACAACAATTTGACTTGGAGTTGATGGGTCCTGGAAAAACACAATGTTCCCCTTCCCCAGTTCTGCAACATTGCCTCCCCTCCCCAATTCCCTAATAAAAAAAAAAGCCACAGCTAACATCATATAGAATGGTTAAAGACTGAAGGTATAACCCCTAAATCAAGAACAAGACAATGATGGTCCACTGTTGCCACATCAATTCTACATTGAATTGGAGATTCTAGTCAGGACAATTATGCAAGAATATGAAATACAAGGCATCAAGATTGGAAATGAAGAAATAAGACTAACAGATGACATGATGTTGTACATGGAAAATTCTAAGGAATCTATAAAACACTAGAGATAAAAACAAGGTTAACAATGTTACAGGATACAAGATCAGTGTACAGAATTCTGTTCTATATAGTTGTAATGAACAATCCAAAAGTTTAGTGAAGAGAAACAGTTTCATTTACAATAGCATCAAAAAGAAGCATAAAACGTAGACTCTGAAAACTACAAAATATTGAAATTAAAGGTCTAAATAAATGGAAAGACATCATACCTTCATGGATCAGAATACTTGACCAAATTAAGATAGCAATACGCTCTACATTGATCTATAGATTCAAAAGGATCCCTTTTAATGTCCCAGCTGACTTCTTCGCAGAAATTGTTAATCTGATCCTAAAATTTATATTGATATTCAATGAACTCAGAATAGCCAAAACAATCTTCAAAAAGAACAAAGCTAGGGGCTGGCCGAGTGGCTCAGTTGGTTAAGATTTGGCTTAAGAGCGTAAGCTCTGAGCAACAGGGCTGCCGGTTCAATTCCCACATGGGCCAGTGATGCTGTGCCCGAGCTGAGCTATCACTGAGCTTCCAACAGGTGGCAGAATGGCTCAGCTGGTGTGACAACAAGATTGCCTGTTCGATGGTGGGCTACGCTCACCCGCAACTAAGACTGAACTTGCCACCTTGAGCTGAGCTGCCGCCCAGATGGCTCAGTGGATAGAGCGTGCGCTCTTAACAAGGCTGATGGTTTGACTCCCACATGGGATGGTGGCTACGCCCACCCACAACTAAGATTGAACACAGCACCTTGAACTTAGAGGCCACGAGCTGCCGACGGGCACCCAGATTGCAACTGGTGCCCTTCACAACTAAGACTGA
This sequence comes from Hipposideros armiger, assembly GCF_001890085.2. Lineage (NCBI taxonomy): Eukaryota > Metazoa > Chordata > Mammalia > Chiroptera > Hipposideridae > Hipposideros > Hipposideros armiger. Next base: position 1,002,972 of record NW_017731499.1, read on the forward strand.
AGAATAACAATTTGGCTGGTCCCCTTCCCCAGTTTCCCAACAGTGTTTCCTTTTGGGAGCCATTTGAGAGTAATGAGACTACAAGCTGACTGCAATTTGAGACTGGCAGGTGGCTGCAGACCCCCATGTTCTATGTGCTGAGAAAAAGGCTGCAAAACTTCATGTTGGGTGAACAGCAGAAGGGGAACTGCTGGAAAAACATGTAACCCAGCAACGCCCAGTTCATGTCCTGTGCCATGGAAAAGCAGAAGTTCCCTGAACCAAAACCACCCAACCCTCAGATGTCACTGTCTAATTATGGACTCATGTACTTTGGGACTTTCCACCATGGACTTGCTGACAGTTGCTGTTTGCCTCAGTTTAACCTTACTTAAAATATATCATTAGTCTATACTGTGTAATCATGTAACGTGTTGCCAAGAGATGATCTCACTCCCATACCCTTACGTCAGGGATTTTGGTGCCTCATTCCCCAAAATTCCTTATGCTTAGCTAAGGGAACCGTTCCCCACAAAAGAGGAAATTGCTCTCTATATAACCAGTACACATTTAATGAATGTTGTCACTCTCTGCCATCAGCAGTTAGTGAACCTCCTAATCCCAACTTTGGTGTCTGTGCCATCTCTTTTCTCAATTCCTCACGTCGACCAATCCTGCTCAGGGATCGTTTGGTGGGTTCCTGGCCTGATCACCCAGGTGCCCCAGTTGTCGAGCTGGCTCTCTACAGTTTCCCTTCCCTAATTCCCCAATAAAATATTTAAAAAAAAAAGCTAGAAGACTCACACAGCTACAGTAATCAAGAGTGTGGTACTGGCATAAGGACTGACCTGTGTATCAGTGGGATAAAACTGAGAATCCAGAAACCTTCACATTTATAGTCAGTTGGTTTTTTGACAAGAGTTCCCCAAAAATTCATTGGCGAAGAAATGGCCTTTTCAAATAATGCTGGAATAACTATGTCCACATGCAAAAGAATAACTGTGGATTCTCCTATGGCACATTACAAAAATTAATTCAAAATGAATCAAAGAGTTCAAACTATAAATTTTTTTAAACAGGTGAATCTTAATGACCTTGAAAAAGCAGTGATTTTCTTTTAGATATGATAACAGAAGCACAAGCAACAAATAATAAATTGGACTTTATCAAAAATAAAAACATCTGTTTTTCAAAGTATACCATCAAGGAATTGAAAACAAACTCACAGAATGTGATTTAAAGTGTGCAAATCATATCAGATAAGGGACTTAAATCTAGACTATATAAAGAAATCTTATAAGTCAATTATAAAAAGGCAAATAATCCAGTTTTAAAGTGGGCAAGTGATTTGAATAGACATTTCTCCAAAGAAGATATACAAATGGCCAATAAGCACATGAAAAGATGCTCAACATCATTAGCCATGAGGGAAATGGAAATCAAAATGACAATAAACTACAACATCACTTGCACCAAGACGGCTGTAGTAAAAACGATGAGTGTTGGTGAAGAGGTGTTAAAATTGGATCGTTTATACACTCCTGGTATGCATGTAAATTGGCCCAGACCCTTTAGAAAACAGTCCAACGGTTCATCAAAAGGTTAAATATAGTTTTACCTTATGACTCAGCAATTCCATTCTTAGGCATCTACCCAAGAGAAATAAAAACATATGTCCACTCAAAAATGTGTACATGAATGTTCATAGCAGCATTATTCATAATAGCCAAGTTTGGCTTTATAGCAGAATATAAATATCCAAAGTTATTCTTCAAAGTATGTATAATGTAAAGGTAAAGTACAATCTACGATGTAAAATTTTAAATTCAATGAAAAAAGACACTAAAAGGGGTAATGATGAGAGTAAGGAAAAGTTAATTTTTTTAGATAAATTATGCTTAAGTAATTTTGTTCCATTCATGACTTCAGTGGTTAATGAAATGTTGGCTGAAGAATGCTTTTAGAAAATCTTTAAATACACTATTGTAGAATTCATGGGATTGTAAAGCATATGCAGACCTTAAATAAAAATAACATTTTCATATTAAAGTAATAATAGCGATAACATAAATAACAAAAAGTAAAACAGCAGCAACAAAGTTGTAAAACTCAAAAGGCATAAAACCAAATGTAAATTAAAACTTTAATTTGCCATTTATAATAAATGTAATTGGATTAAATTCTATTAAAAGACAGATTCATGAGGTGATTTTCTTAAGTTTGACAAGAGACATCTAAAACATTGCTGGTATAGACAACAGTATATTCAGCAGGAGTTATATCGTTAAATAGAATGAAAGGAACAGATTAGATTGTATTTTTAAAGTTTTAGATCATATTTTTATTCATTTTTTAAAAAGATTTTATTGGGGAATTGGGGGAGGAAACAGCGTTGGAATTGGGGAAGGAGAACAGACAAGTTGCTGTCCTTTTGTTTTTTTTGTTTTGTTCTTTTTTTAAAGATTTTTATTGGGGAATTGGAACAGCGCTGGGGAATTGGGGGAAAGGGATCAGACAAGTTGCTGTCCTTTTGTTCTTCAGTCTATTTGTGGAGAATGTTTCACTGGCCCAAGTTGGCACCATCATTGCGCTCTTCCCAGGTGAGGCAAATCAGTCGCCAGCTTCTGGATGGCCGCTCACTGCGGTTGCTGGCCGCTCACTCTGACTGCTGGCTACACAGGGTAGCCCGTGGCAACGCACTGTAGCAGTGGTTGCAGCCTACGCCGTCGCCAGTGACTCAACGGCAGCCCAGCTCCAGGTTGAGCTGTTGTTCAGCATCTTAGCTGTAGAGGGCAGTGTCACTGGCTCTCATATGTGGGATCCAAACCCGGGTCCTCTGGCATCCCAAGCCAGCTCTTAACCAATGCGCCACTCAGCCGGCCCATGTCCTTTTGTTCTTCATTCTAGTTGTGGAGGACATCACTTCACTGGCCCATATTGGTATTATCATTGCTCTCTTCCAGGTGAGGCAGTCACTCACCGGCCATTGGACGGCTGCTCACGGCAGCTCACAGCGGCTCATGAAAGCTCACGCCTGCTCTTAGGGCCAGCCCCACTGCAGCCTACACCGTTGCCTGCAACTCACAGCAGGCCAGCTCCAGGTCGAACTGTTGTTCACCATCTTAGCTGTAGAGGGCGCAGCGTCACTGGCCCTCATGTGGGATCCAAACCAGGGCCCTGCTGCTCAAAGCTGGCATCCCAAGCCAACTCCTAACCAACGCACCACTCAGCCGGCCTGGCAAACTTAATTTTAATTTTGTGTTATTTTAAGAAATTGCCACAGCCACATCACCCTTCAGCAACCACCACCCTAATAAGTCAGCAGCCATCAATATTGATGCAAAATCCTCCACCAGCAAAAAAATTACAACTCACTGAAGGTTCAATGATGGTTAGCTTTTTTTTTTTTGCAACAAAGTATTTGTTAATTAAGGTATGTACATTTTTTTAGATACAATGCTATTGCACACTTAATAGACTACTGTATAGCATAAACATAACTTTTATATATACTGGGAAACCAAAAAATATCTGTGAGTCGCCTTATTGCAATACTCATTTTATTGTGGTGGTATGGAACTGAAGCTACACTATGTCCATGGTAAGCATGTAGACATTCACTCTGAGATCTGCATTCCTATTATATATTTTTATACTTGCATCGCTGTGGTACAGCTTCATACCCTCAGATAACCTGGACCAGAAGAAGGTTTCTCTACCAGCAGTAGGCCTCACTATTTCACCCACTACCGTGGGGTAAGGAAAGATTTCTCAAAGAAAAGAGCTTAAGCTTTAGCCGTAAAAGAAAAAAATGAATAAATTTGCCTATATTAAAATTAGAAGGAGCAAAGTCAAGCTTCAAAATGAGAGAAGATACCTGTAACTCATATAACAAAGGATTGACAAAGGATTATCATTCATAATAAGTCCTCTAAATAAACAAGAAAAGACAACCTAATAGAAAAAATTAGCAACACATAATCAGGAGTTTTGCAGACAAGGAAACATGTATAGCCAATAAATATGAAAAATGCTAGTAATTAGAGAAATGCAAATTATACATGACAGATATACATCTGTATCCTAGTAGATTGAAGGGTTCAAGAGGATGTGGGTAATGGCAACTCTTACACATTGCCCATAGGGATATAAATTGGTACACTGTTTTGGAAAATAATTTGGCTATCCTGAAAATTTGAACATTTGTATACCTTACATTTGTATACACTACCTAACCCAGTCAAGAAATGCTTACAGTCAGGAAATAGATAAGGATGCTCACTCTCACCACTGTTATTTATCATAGTACTGGACATCCTAGCCAAAGCAGTCAGGCAAGAAAAAGAAAGAAAAGGCATCCAAGTTGAAAATGAAGGAGTAAAGCTGTCACTACTTGTAGGTGACATGATTATATATATATATATATATATATATATATATATATATATATATATATATATATATATAAAACCCTAATGACTGCACCAAAAGACTATTAGAAACAATAAACAAATACATTCAAGTTGTGGATACAAAATAAATATAGAAAAATTCATTGTGTTCCTAATAGTAACAATGAAATATCAGAAAGAGAAATGAACAAAACATTCCCATTTACAATTGCAACAAAAAGTATAAAATATCCAGAAATAAACTTAACAAAGGAGGTGAAGGGACCTATACACTGAAAACTACAAGACATTATTGAAAGAAATTGAAAGAGATACGAAGAAATGGAAAGATAGTTTGTGTTAATGGATTGGAAGAATTCAGATCATCAAATAGCCGTACTACCTAAAACAATATACAGATTTATTGCAATTCCCATCAAAATTCATTTTTCAGAACAACAACAACAACAAAAATCCTCAAATTTGCATGGAATGACAGAAGATCCCAAATAGTGAAAGCAATCCTGAGATAAAAGAACAGAGCCAGAAGTATCACAACTCCCTGACTTTAAACTATACTACAAAGTTACAATAATCAAAACACTATTGTATTGGCAGGAAATGCACACACACACCCCAATGGAACAGAATTGAGCACCCAGAAATAAACCTACACTTATATGGACAACTAGTTTTCGACAAAGGAGCCAAAAACACAATGGAGAAAGGCAAGCCTCTTCAATAAAGGGAAATTGGTGCAGGGAAATCTGGAAAGCCACATGCAAAAGAATGAAACTAGACTGCTGTCTGACACCATGCACAAAATTAACTCAAAATGGATTAAAGATTTGAATATGCGACCTGAAACAATAAAATACATAGAAGAAAACATATGCACTAAACTTATGGAATTTGGTCTCATGGGATTTTGTGAACTTGACCCCAAAGGCAAGGGAAGTAAAAGAAAAAAATAAATGAATGGGACTATATCAAACTCAAAAGCTTCTGTACAGCAAAAGAAACCATCAACAAAACAAAAAGGACACCAACTAAATGGGAGAAGATATTTGCGAAGATTACCTATAATGAAGAGCTAATATCCAAAATACCAGAGGTGCCAAAAAAATGCATACAAGTCAACATTGGTCAAGCAGTAGTTTACCATAATCATAAGTGTCTGACACTGATGGTAACCACTTTGAGCACCTCTTGTAATTGCAAAAGTCAAACGTGACTTGTATTCATTCTTTTGTCATCAGTATATATTGAGTATTACAATTTTAATAGTTTTTCTTTCTTAAAATGTGTATACTTCGGGCCGGCCGAGTGGCGCGATGGTTAAGAACTCGCTTGGGATGCCAGAGGGCCCCGGTTCGGATCCCACATATGAGGGCCAGTGACACTGCCCTCCACAGCTAAGATGCTGAACAACAGCTCAATCTGGAGCTGGGCTGCTGTGAGTAGCCGGCGACGGCGTAGGCTGCAGCCCCTTTGGCAGTGGGTTGCCATGGGCTACAGTGTGTAGCCAGCAGCCAGCATGAGTGGCCAACAGCCGCAGTGAGCGGCCGTCCAGAAGCCGGCGACTGATCTGCCTCACCAGGGAAGAGCGCAATGACGGTGCCAACTTGGGCCAGTGAAGCAACATCCTCCACAACTAGATTGAAGAACAAAAAAAATGACAGCAACTTGTATGTTCCCCTTCCCCCAGTTCCCCAGCACTGTTCCCATCCCCCCAATTCCCCAATAAAAATCTTTAAAAAAAATGTGTATACTTCTTTTTGCACCCTCTTGTATATAAAGAACTCATAAAACTCAACAACAAAAACAAATCGGTAGAAGCCCTGAATAGACACTTTTCCAAAGAAGATACACAAATAGTTAACAGATATATGAAAAGATGCTCAACATCATTAGTTATAAGGGAAATGCAAATCAAAACCACAATGGGAGAGCACCTCATGGATGTTAGAATGGGTGTTATCAATAAGAAAAAAATAACAAGCGTTGGAGAGGATGTAGAGAAAAGGAAACTCCTGTATACTGATGATGGGAATGTAAATTGGCACAGCCACTATGGAAAACAGCTTGGAAGTTCCTCAAAAAACTAACAATAGAGCTACCATATGACCCCATAATCCCTTTTCTATGTATGTACCTGGAAGTTTTGAAAACAATTCATGAAGATATATGTACCTATGTGTTCATTGCAGCATTATTCACAATAGCCAAGACATGGAAATAACATGCTTCCACAGATGATTAGATAAAGAAGATGTGGTACACATCACTTATTGGGTCATCAGAAAAGTCTTCATGCATGTTTGCAACAGTTGGCACTAGTTCATTTTTGGAAGTACTAGAGTCATTCGCATCTATGTCATTGCTGTGTCATTTGACAGCTGACAGTTCTAGCTTCATTCTAAAAAAAATTTGAGTGATTTGGTTGAGTTTTGGGAGATTTTACAAGTTGAAGATGGAAGACCAAACTGTGCATTTTTGCCATATTTTACTGTTTTACTTCCATAAAGGGAAGAACGCGCATCAAGCTTGTGAAAAGTTGCATAAAGTTTATGGTGACAATGCTGTACAAGAACATCAGTGCCAATGATGGTTCACGAAATTCCATGCTGTTGATTTTTATCTCAGTGATGCTCCTCAGTCAGGGAGGCCCACTGAGGTTGATGATGACAAAATAAAGGCATTGATCTAGTCAAACCCACGTTACACAACACAAGAGATTGCAGAAACATTGAACATCCATCATTCAAGTGTTCAAGACAACCTGAAAAGCTGGGATATGTAAGCAAGCTCGATATTTGGGTTCCGCATGAACTCAAAGAAGTTCATTTGACGAAGCGTATAAACATCTGCAATATGCTCATTAAACGTGAGGAAAACGATTTTTTTTAAGTGACTGCTAACTGGTGTTGAGAAGTGGATTGTTTACAACAATGTGGTGTGCAAACGGTCTTGTTCCCGATGTGATGATTCACCTCAAACGACATTGAAAGTAGACATTCATCAGAGGAAGGTTATGCTCTCAGTGTGGTGGGATTTTAAAAGTGTCATGTTTTTTGAGCTCCTACCAAGGAACCAAACAATCAATTCGAATGTGTACTGTCGGCACTTGGACAGTTTGAATGAATCTGTCATCCAGAAACGTCCAGAGCTCGTTAATCGTAAAGGAGTTGTGTTCCATCGCGACAACGCGAGACCACACACAAGTTAGATCACCCATCAAAAATTATTGGAGCTTGGATGGGAAGTGTTGCCACACCCACCATACTCGCCTGATCTTGCACCGTCAGACTTCCACTTGTTTTGCTCTTTTCAAAACTCCTGCATGGTATAACATTCAATTCAGATGAGGCTGTAAATCAGCACCTTGTTCAGTTTTTCACAAATAAAGACAGGTCCTTTTATGAACGAGGAATTATGAAGCTCAGTGAAAGATGGCAAAAGGTTATCGAACAAAATGGGCAATATATCCTTGATTGATCTTTGTTCTTTATATAAATAAATGACCTTTGAAACACATAGACAAAATATGTCATGACTTTTTCGACAACCCAATAGTTTAATACCCTGTAGGTCCATCCATGTTGTCTCAAATGGCAAGATTTCATTTTTTTTAATGGCTGAGTAATGTTCCATTGTATATATGTACTACTACATCTTTTTTATCCATTTGTCTGTTGATGGTCACTTAGGTTGCTTCCAAATCTTGGCTATTGTAAATAATGCTGCAGTGAACATAGAGGTGCATCTATCTTTTTGAATTAGTGTTTTCAAATTATTGATGTTGAGCATTTTTCATAAGTCTTTAACTATCTTAATGTGTTGTCCTCTTTGGAAAAATGTCTGTTGAGATCCTATGCCCATTTTTTAATCAGATTGTTTGGTTTTTTGGTGATAAGTTTTATGAGTTTCTTATATATTTTGGGTATTAACTCCTTATCAGATATATTATTGGCAAATATCTTCTGCCAGTCATTAGTTTGTCTTTTCGTTTTGTTGATGATGTCCTTTACTATGCAAAAAGTTTTTAGTTTGATATAGTGCCATTTATTTTTTGTTTTGTTTACCTTGCCCAAGGAGACATATCTAAGAAAATACTACTAAGAGTGATGTTAAAAAGTTTACTGCCTGGGCCGGCCGAGTGGCGCGATGGTTAAGAGCTCGCTTGGGATGCCAGAGGGCCCCGGTTCGGATCCCACATATGAGGGCCAGTGACACTGCCCTCTACAGCTAAGATGCTGAACAACAGCTCAACCTGGAGCTGGGCTGCCGTGAGTTGCTGGCGACAGCATAGGCTGCAGTCCCTGTGGCAGTGGGTTGCCATGGGCTACCGTGTGTAGCCAGCAGCCAGCGTGAGCGGCCAGCAGCCGCAGTGAGCGGCCGTCCAGAAGCCGGCGACTGATCTGCCTCGCCAGGGAAGAGCGCAATGATGGTGCCAACTTGGGCCAGTGAAGCAGCGTCCTCCACAACTAGACTGAAGAACAAAACGACAGCAACTTGTCTGTTCCCCTTCCCCTAATTCCCCAGCACTGTTCCCATCCCCCCAATTACCCAATAAAAATCTTAAAAAAAAAAAAAAAGTTTACTGCCTATGTTTTCCTCTAGTTTTATGGTTTCAGGTTCTTACATTTAAGGCTTTAATCCATTTTGAGTTTATTCTTATATATGGTATTAAAAAGTGATCCAGTTTCGTTCTTTTGCATGTGTCTGTTGAGTTTTCCCAACAGCATGTATTGAAGAAATTATCTTTACCTCATTTTATATTCCTGCCTCTCTTGTTATAGAATAATGCACCATATAAGCATGGGTTTATTTGGGGGCTCGTATTCTGTTCCATTGACTTGTTTGTCTGTTTTTCTGCCAGTACCATGCTGTTTTGATTACTATAGCCTTGTAGTATAGTTTGATGTCAGGTAGTGTGATAGCCTCCAACTTGGTGGTTCTTTTTTGTTTTTAAGATTTTTTTTATTGGGGAAGGGGAACAGTGTTGGGGAACTGGGGAAGGGGAGCAGCCAAGTTCTTGTCCTTCAGACTTAGTTGTAGAGGGCACAGCTAGCTCAGCTCCAAGCCCAGTCGCCATCCGGCTGCCCATCAGCTCGCAGCTGCTCAGCTCAAGGTGCCATGTTCAATCTTAGTTGCAGGTGGGCATAGCCCACCATCCCATGTGGGAGTTGAACTGGAAACCTTGTTGCTAAGAGCGCAAGCTCTAACCACTGAGACATCTGGCTGCCTGTTGGCAGCTCAGGGCAGCTCAGCTCAAGGTGCTGTGTTCACTCTTAATTGTGGGTGATTATAGCCCATCATCCCATGTGGGAGATGAACCAGCAACTTTGTGGTTAGGAGCATATGCTCTCACCAGCTGCGCCATCCTGCCACCTGTTGGCAGTTCAGCTCAGGCGCAACTCACTGGCCCATGTGGGAATTGAACCGGCGACCCTGTTGCTCAGAGCTCGCGCTGTTAACCAACTGAGCCACTCAGCTGGCCCCAACTTGGTTCTTCTTAATATTGCATTGGCTGTTCAGGGTTCCATATAAATTTTAGGATTATTTGTTCTAGTTCTGTGAAAAATGCGATTGGTATTTTGATAGGAATTGCATTAAATCTGTAGAGTGCTTTGAGTAGTATAGACATTTTAATTATGTTAATTCTTTCTATCCATGAGCACAGTATATCCTTCCATTTTTTTGTGTCTTCCTCAATGTATTCCTTTAGTGTCTTAAAGTTTTACCTTCTTGGTTAAGTTTATTCTTAGTTATTTTATTCTTTTTGGTGAAATTGTAAATGGGATTGTTTTATTAATTTCTCTTTCTGATAATTTATTATTGGTGTATAAAAATGGAACTGATTTCTGAATATTAATTTTTATCCTGGTACTTTACTGAATTTAATTATTAGTTCTGATAGGGGGTTTTTTTTGGTGATTCTTTAGGGTTCTCTCTATATAGTATGTCATCTGCAAATAATGACAATTATCCTTTTCAATTTGGGTGCCTTTTATTTCTTTTTCTTGTCTGATTGCTGGTGTTGAATACTTCTGATGCTATGTTGAATAAAAGTGGTGAAAGTGGATAGCCATATCTTGTTCCTGATCTTAAAAAGCTCTCAGCCTCTCAGCCTAGAGGCTCAGTTGGTTAAGAGCTTGCTCATGACTATGAGCTCTGAGCAACAGGGTTGCTGAGACCCGCTCGGCCCACCTGAGGATGTCTGGTTGATCAGGCCAGATGCCCCCCGAACGGTCCCTGAGAGGATTGGATGGGAGACAAGAAATATAGAGAAGAGACAAAAGCTAGGGAACAGGAGGGACTCAGGCTGCGGGTAGCAGACTGAGACACTGTTTATTGGAAAGGTCTTAGTTATATAGGCAGTAAGTTCGTCTTTGTGTAGGTAGGAGCTTTTGGCAGGGGGTTTTCACAGGGAGTTTTGGATGCAGGCATACAGAAACCAGGAACTAGGGCCGGGAATTTCAGGAGGCCTGAAATCCCCGAAGCTATGAGTCTATAGGGAAACTGTAAACAAGCATATGCGGTGGGCTCTGCGGTAGGCTTGCTGTGGGAATGGGTACTTTTGGGAGTGTCTTAAGCCTAGCGAATGCAGTTACTAAGCAGACTCTTTTATCCAGCTGCTCCTTTAGGCATAGGGTCCTGCATAGAGGCATGTAACAGTTTGCCACAGCCTCAATATCCCCAACTGTCCTCAATTGGCTCCAAACACAGTGTCGCCAGTTCGATTCCCGGCCCAAGCTGAGCTGCCAACAGGTGGCAGGATGGCTCAATTAAAAAAAAAATGCTCTCAGCTTTTCACCCTTTAGTATGCTATAAGCTGTGGGTTTGTTTCCTCTATCCCCACTCTGACAGCTGCCCTGACCCCTCACCCTCCAGCCCTCGCCTTGAAGCTAGTCAAGTGAGTGAGTTTGTGAGCGAGTGTGTTTGTGTGCAGGTCCCTCAAGAGGAACTCCTGGGATTCCGGCAGCTCTCTGTGTCACTCGGATGCAATCCTTGTCGGTTTTCACAGCTAGATGTTATGGGGGGGGGGCTCCTCTTCCCAGCACTTTTGCCCCTGGCTGGGGACCTGAATGTGAGGCTAGGACCCCTCACTCCTGCAGGGGGAACCTCCTCAGCCGAGATAATCCCTCTCATTTCTTTTTTTTCCTTTCTTTTTTTTTAAGTTGCAGAAAAGGAGTTTATTAGAAGTAAAAATACATTTCAAAGAAGCAGAAGCGGGCCCAAGCAGTAAAGAATGGCTGAAGGGCCATTATTAGAAAAGAAAGTACACCCCAAAGAGTTTGGAGCAGGCCCCAAGCAGAGGCAAGGCTGAAAATGCTCAAAAGGCCTCCCTCTCATTTCTTAATTGCCACATGTGGATGTGGGTCCTGCCTGTTCTGCGTCCCTGCCCTCCTACCAGTCTCGTCATGGCTTCTTTGTATCCTTAGTTATAGGACTTCAGGCGATTCTCAATGATGGCTGTCCTATAAGTTGTAATTTTTATGTGGTCATGGGAGGAGGCAAGCACATTGTTTACGTACTCCATGTTGACCGGAAGTCTCAAAGTATTCCTTTCTCTTTTCCCCCCCTAATTAAACAATGATTTTATTGCTTGAGTAATAGACAAAGTTACGCAAACATGGCAGAGGCTGTGGATGACTCATATTTCCAATTGCAAGAGATGACTCCTTTGGTCTCGTAACATCAAGCTAACCAGGGATTACAGCTCTTGATCAGAGTTGGACTGAATTTAGCATCCTTATCCTTTCTATTCCTCTCGAGATGCTTCTGAACAGCTTTCTTAATTAAGTGTAGAGATTGTCAGGAAGATTGGGAGGAAGTCCTTTCGACTTAAGAATTCTCAAGACCTTATTGCCTATCACTGTGCAGTGCCATGTGAGTCTCTCAGGGTCACACTGATTGTTGAAGGAGTCAGACCCTTTTAGGCCAGTTCGTACATCTCCTTCATGTCATAAGATGTCAACTTCAGCCAGGTGATAGGGCAGAGCCAACTGGGACAGGCCCTTGCCAGGATCATGCATGTGATCTATAATGTCAAGGGATATGGGCTGGAAAAAAGAGCAGTATTTCTTTCTTTTAAGCCGTTTACCTACCAGCGGTTCAAATCAAAGTTGATGTGGATACTGAGAGATAAATAGTAAAATATTTCTCTGTGTAGTAGATTTTTCTTAAATTATGGGAAATAATTAAGAATTTTGTATTATAAAACCTAAATTGGCTTTCGTATTTGAACTGGCACCATATTGTGTATCTTTGTGCTCCCTTTACATTAATAACTATTGAGAATTACTCCTGCACTACCATTTATTTTGGAAACTTGAATTTGAACATTAGGAAAGCTTTAAAAAGGTGCCACTGTGTGGAGAAAATTAAATGTTCTATGCAAAACATTGTTTTTTGTTTTTATGAAGAAATGCAACTTAATCTTTAGATTATCTAAAGTATGGCCTACTTAGATTATTTCAACCAGAAGTTAATGATTATAGCAGTGAAGTGATGTTACAAAATGTGGCCAGATAAATTATCAGGCTTAGTATCAAGTAGAGGCTCACTGGCAGTATAAAATTTGAATTTGTATAGTTTAGATTTATAGAAAAAAAATTAATTGTACATTTTTAGTGACAGATGAAAATGAAAGTAATTTTCATTAAAAATAATTATCCAAATCTGGAGAGATAGTCTCAACATTGTTTTAATACTGTAAATAAATGTTAGCTTTTGTCTGCTGAGAAATGCATTTAAATATGGTATCTTAAATTTTAGGATATGAAAGATGGCAAGTCCAGATAGAAGTGAACGGAAGATATTAAAAGCCAAAAAAACAATGCCTGCAAGTTGCCGGAAGCAAATAGAGGTCCTGAATAAGTCAAAGAATGTTGAAGCATTGAAAATGGCAGCAAATGGAAATAATATTTCAAGTGGTAATAAGAATCCCAGTACTGGTGTCATAACTAACAAATGTAGACGTTTTGAAAATGATGCTTCCTCATTGGACTCTAACAAAAATTCAATGTGTTCACAGAAAAATGAAGTATTATCTCAGAATTTAGTAAAACCACTAGATTTGGAAACAAGATGGGAATACATTGAAAGACAAATTGTATGCCCTTACCAAAAGCCAAGTAAAACAATAGAATCTCCCAGGAACCTGCCTACACAAGAGGCAAAAGATTCACAGAACACTTCGGAAAACCATTCTGAATGTCAGGCAAACGTAACAAGACCGTTTTTTGAACAACACAAAGAGGATTGTAATCTGAAATCCATTAGTGATCCACCTAGTGTATTGAGTGGTATAGTTCAAATGCCAAAGTCTACAGAAATCAATACCTTGGACGATAAGAGAATTGACAAGACAGTTTCCCACTTAGAAACAAACTCCAATTCTGCATCACATGATAAAAGGCAAAATGACGTTTTGATTTTAAGTTCAAGCAACTGTTTTGTGCTTGTTGATAAAAGACCTACGTTGGTGAATTCAGTCATTACTAGTAACTGTGATGCTGACATTTTAAAAAGTGAAGACTCTTATAGAACCTGTCATTCCAGCATTTCAAATTGTGAAAATACAGATTCAATGTGGCTGTCATCACTTGACACAGATAGTAATAACAGTAAGTGTATATTTGTATACCTTTTGGAGAAATTTTAAAAGTCACTTTCTTTGGGGGGATTTTATAGTCTCAGATACAGAAATAGTAGAGTACATATAGACAAGAAAAAGGTAAATAATAACAATAATTATTTCAGAGTATCTTATTTCTGAATCTTTCTGGTGGGGAGGGGTAACAGTATCCTACATATCCAAAGGGAAGTAAATTCTGGCAAAGAAGAAATCAGTCACTTTAGAGTACAAAAAATTAAAAGGTGGTTTATGGCAATTGTTTGGTTTATTTCATCTACGTATTTTCTTATTTTGAGCTAATATTTATTAGATTAATAGGAGGCTAGTTGAAAGAAAGAATGTGTTTTTTTAAATTGTTGGTGAACCCGTGGAAAGACATAGAATAGACCTGTAAATCACATCTAATATGAGTTGATAGATAAGAATATATACACATATACATGCATACATGTGTGTGTAGAGTGAGAGAAATGCATCAAATAATCAACCAATGAATGTCTAGAGTTATAAAATCATTAAAATAGCAAAAGTATATTTTATCAGAAGTAAGGTGTTTGTAGGTTAATGAAATATAAGGATAAACTGATTTCATAGGATAAATTTTATGTTCTTGTCTAGGCTACAGAGTGATCATGTAACAAGATGAATTTAAAATTGCTTAAAAATAGTATCACCTATTGAAAATACGCAGGACTGCCTAAGTAACTGTTTATAAAAATATAAGACCACTTAAATAGCTGTAAATAGAGGATTAAATGCTATAATTTAGGTTTTGTTGGCATTAAATACGTATTAAATGAGTATTATATAAGGTTGAAGGGAAAGTGTATCTGACACCAGAATCCTACCTAGGATATTCATTTTTTTAAAAATTAGATTGTCAAAAATTTCTTATACAATTTAATTTTCTAAAAAGTGCTGCTATGGTCACATTTTAGTTTTTCCATTTGCTTAGAGAGTCCCTGAGTTAGAGAATTCTCCTGCTTCCTTCATTAGAAGGAATATTTTTATCTCTGATCTTTCCATCTCCCCAAGGCCATAGTCAAAAGAAGAGGATGTTTTCAGAAAACAAAGAAAATGTTAAACGCCTGAAAACTTCAGAGAAAATTAATGAAAATATTTGTGTAGCTCTGGAAAAGCAAACAGCATTGCTGGAACAGGTAAAATATTGGGGCTTAAATATTTGCTTTAGAAAAGTTTACTTTTCATTAATAAAAAATGATAAAAGCTCATTGATCTCCACAGTGACAGTACAGATGACCTTCACTTGATGCAAAGCTGGTTTATGAAAACTGAATTAGCAGATGGAGATATGAGGGAAAGATATGCATTTGCATTACCAAAATATCCCTAGTTTCTTGAGAATGATATCCTATGCGAGTAACCTGGGTAGAGGGCTCTGGTAGAAATAGAATGGGCTTTTCAGTCCATGTTGCATTCAAATTTCTTTGTGAGTCAGATACTGCATAACCTTGAAATTTGCTGAACAATATTTTGTACTGGTCATGGGTTCTTTGATTTACATCGATAGCTGTTTGTAGACCTTAACATGATTCACCACTACTTCACAGGCCCAGACAATCCCGAAGTTCATTACAAAGTCCTATTACATTCAGGTTTACTTGTTGTAATTTGCAAGTTTACTAGTTATGCTGCATTATGTGACATTTTGCTTTATGGCATTGTTAAATGCATGGTTTGCTTTCATTTTTGCCCCATGTCATCTCATTGTACTGCAGTTTTCATACATGTCTGATCAACTCTGAGAATGAGCTTCAATTTTAATAGGTCCTGTTTTGATGATCATGTTTGCTATTTTACTTTATTTACCACTAGAAAGCCAACTAAAAATCATTAAGTAATAAATTAATGCCTGTCAGCTATAATGGAACAAAATGTCCCAACTCAAACTATCCTGCTAACTATATCAGAAACAAAAACACTACTGTTTTCTAAAACAGACCATTACAACTATATAGTTACATATTATATGAACGTGTATTCACATAATAACTGGAAACCTTTTTGAAAGACTTCTACAGAACCAGCTTAACAGACGAGTCCACAGTTTTCCCCTCCCTACCTCTTGTTTTCTTCTAGGTAGACGAAAAGAGACACTAATAAAAAATATGTCAATTTTCTATTGTTTGCAGGGAAGTGGTAGCAGAATTATGGTAAGCATGGATCTAGTTTAAGATGGATCTAGCTTATTTCCTGTAATTAGTAGCTGAATTCAGAAATAAGTTTTGATATGGACATAAAAAGACAAAATTTAATCTTTGAAAGTTCTAATCTCACTGGCATAGAAAAATCAGTGTTTTCATTCACTATTATCTGCCTCACAAAGTACTTGGATACAGAAAATGGTCTTTCCCAGTGAGGTTTAGGGAATGAAGTTTATTTTGTTATCCGCCTATCCTCCCACCCCCTATGCAGAAGTTTCTTAAACATTCTCCAGAGACAACTTAGGTTTCAGCTAATTCCTATCTTTTTACCTATCTTTAAATAGCTAGCTTTGTCTTACTTAATGTTTTGATTCCTGTCCAAATAGTAAACAAACATCTGTTTGTTTGTCTTGTTTGAATCCCAGAGGAATAAGGCCTCCCGTCTGACATTGTTCTTCTCTATTGACAGGGTCCCAGAGTTGTTGACTCATTTTTTGAGATTTCATAAGGATTTTGGCCTAGTTGGTTCCAATTAATTATTGAAGTAGAGGGATTTTTCTTCTAAAATCCAAGTTAGTCACTCTACCCACCAGTCTTTCTCCAATCTTTAGGCCACTTTGGCTGCCATCTGCAAATTGTATCTAGGACGTCGATCTGATTTCATAATTTGGACATATTACCATCAGCAGAAGACTTTCCTGAGGTATTTGGTGGAGGCTGTTGTGTCTTCCTTCTGTATGAAGAACATCACCACTAAATGAGAACAAATGTCCGCTCTAACCAAGAGGAATCACCCCTTGGTGGACATTTAGTCCAAAATAACGGAGTTTTAAGTGTCTGTCTCCATCTGAATCACCAGGCATACTTGTTTAAATTGTGGTTTCTTGAGCTCATGAATAGTTGAAGACTTGTTTTAGGCCACTCTTTTCTCAAACTTAACCGTACCTGATAAGAATCATTATTGGTACCTGTTATTCAGCTTTCTACTGTGTGGCCTTTGCTTGTTAGCAAAACAGTATTCCAAAACACTTAGATATGTTTCTCCATGATTCATCTGGGTACAGCTTCGCATATTGGCCCCTGCCAATGAACTGGCAAGTATGCAATAATCTATAAAAACCACACCCGGGTGAAAGGTAATGACTGTTAGGTAAAATAGTATGTGTTTCTGAGCATTTACTTACATAATATATATATTTTAAGCACTTACTAATTTAATCAAATATTTTAAAGTGTTAGAGTAGTAATGACAGTCATGTCCAGTAATGTTGAAGAGCAAGAACAATTGAAAAGGAAAAGGAGAAACCTTGGGAATAATCAAATTACTGAATATGACTAATCATTCAGATGATATCAGTATAAAAGAGTTTAACATAGAAACTTTATGTTCCAATTTTGAGCACCAAGAGGCAAGACATTAGGGGAAAGTTGTAAATATTACTAATAAAGACTTTAACGTATTGTGATAGGTTTTGTGACTAAGAAAGACTACCAACTGTTATGAAAGTTGTTTACAGGACGATACACACTGAGCAGATAACTACAGTGGATGTTTCTGAATGCATGGCTCAACAGGGCTGGCTGTTCATGTCAGTGGGCATTGAGATTAATTATGCTGCCTGAAAATAGGCCAGTCTGTTTTCTAAAAATCATCCAGATAATGAAATGCATCAGTGTTTCATATGATAGCTACTGTGATCTGTTAGAATAGCATGCATTATGCCAGATAATGTTAGTCACCACCTATTGTCCCTGGCTTATTTCAATTTTAACAATAAGAAAGTCACCCTCTAAAAAACCTTCAAGTAAAGGAGATTATCTTGCATGTTTATTTCCTTCATATCAATTCAGTGTTTTCCATCTTATGGAGCTGTTTTGCATGTTAGCTTTTTTATTAAAAAAATTCAATGAGTGTCACTCATTCAACATTGTATCATCTACCCATTTGTAGACAAGGAAAGCGAAGCTCAGAGATGTTGTGACTTCCCAAAGGTCACATAGCTTGTTAATGGCAGGGTCAAGGCTCATACTTTCATAATTTGCTCTGTATTTACCACAGACCAACCAACCATTTTCATTGGACTGGTTTTCAGATAAGTAGAGTTCTTTTTATGGAATACTAGGTTTCAGTTATGGTCATTAAAAAATATAAATGGGATATATATAGACTTTTATTGTTCTTTTAATATGTATTTGGAATTCAGCTGAAACTATAGAAAACTAAAATCCGCTAGGAGGATAAATTTCATTTCTAACATACACATATTTAAATATTAGGTGTGTTTTGCTGAATTTGATATTCAACTTTTATAAAACTTACTGTTATATTAATATAAATTATAAATTTCATAATATGAAGTATATTTTATTGATTACAGTAAATCCAGAAAAGAGCAAAGCTATTTTTAGGAAGTAGGAAATAAAACTGCTTTTAAATTTGAAACGTGGGGTGTTTTGGTTTTTATTTTAAAATTCTAGGTCAAACATTTGATTCGACAGGAGATGTGTAGTATAAATTACAAACTATTTGATAACAAACTGAAAGAATTGACCGAACGCATTGGGAAGACACAGTGCAGGAATAAACATGAAGCAATAGCTGGTGAACTCTTCGTAAGTTTCTAATTTCATTTGATTTCATTTGAGTCCTTTTAAAAAATAGAATTTGATGATATTTTATATGTCAGGAAAGGAAAACAAAGGCAGATCCAAGTATGATCCCTGGCCACAAGCCAGATGTACCAGAATTTGTAGGTAATAGAATTTATTATATCTCAGCAATATTGGCCCTTGACAAATACTTTTAGAAATACCAGCCTTTCTGTGTCAGTTGACAGGCTTAATACATAGGCAGTTTCTTTTAATTCAAAATATATTCTGTATTAGAGCTATACAACCAGTTTCAGTCATTTTGTGGGGTTTTTTTGGTTCTGTTTTCCTCTTCTAAGGTTACTTGCTGATTGGTGTTTCTATCAACATTAATTTTATTATGGACCAATTAGAATTTTGATGTTTTTATCTTCTAGAATGTCATACTAGCATTAAACACGATTTTTTTTTTAAATTGAGATAACATTGGTGTATAACAGTATATAAATTTCAGGTGTATAACATTATAATTCAATATCTGTATACATTATAGTGTACTCACCACAAAAAGTCTAGTTTCCATCTGTAACCCTACATTTGACCCTTTTACCTACTTCGCCCTCCTCCAAAACCTCCATCCCCTCTTGTAACCACCAATCTGTTGTCTGTATCTAAGGGTTTGGTTTGTTTGGGTTGGCTGATTTCTTTTTTTGTGTGTTTGTGTGAGTGAAATTACACAATTCTGTCCTTTTCTGTCTGACTGATTTTACTTAGTATATTACCCTGAAGATTCATCCGTTATTGCAAATGGCAATATTTCATCTTTCTTCAATGACTGAGTAGTATTCCTGTGTGTGTGTTTGTGTGTGATCTTTTTTTATTCATCAGTCGATGGATGCATCAAATGTGATTTAAATCTTTGATTTATATAAGGATTTCTGATTTATTTCAGTGGATGCTTAAGTCTCACAAAACTACTTTGGCAAATAGTTTTCCTTCCATTTCTGTATATTATTTAGTACTCTTGGTGCCATATTTATTTGTTTTCCTCTTTTTCTTCTAGGAAAAAGTAGCAAGACTTAAAAGACGTATCGAAAAAGCATTGTTACCTGAAAAGAACTCTTTGGAACCAAATGAGTCATCCAGTAATACAGCCAATCAGGTTGGTATAAACACATAGGTGTTTTAATAACTTAGTTGACCCACATTATAAGTAGTTGGGTTATAAGAAATGAATATGTTTCCAAACTAAAACAGAAGGCTTAAAAGATAATAAATTGATATTTAGAATGTTCCTGTGACTTATCTCTGGGGAAGATACCCTTAGGTAACCAAAAGTAAATGCGATTTGTATTACTTTTACAAATTGAGTAGAAACATGATTTGTGATTGCTTAGACCAGCCTCCTCCCCACCATTTTATCAGGATGAAAAGTTTCAAACATATAGCAAAGTTGATATAATTTTATAGTGAACAGTTATATACTCAGCACCTAAATTATACCTTTACTATTTTAATGTATTTATTTTTGTCAGATATCTGTCAATTTATTCATCCCTAAGATATCTTTATATTTGTTATATTTGTGTATAGCTGTATTTTGCAGCAAGATGTACTCTGTAATGTACACTTATAAAATATTTCAGTATGGTTATCATTAAGTAGAGTTTAGTATGTTTATCTTTTTATATAAAATTTAAATATAATTTTCAATATACATTCACTGAATATATTTTTTTGTAGTATCTTTATTCACTTTGGTATCGTATTTATGCTAGCTCAATAAATGAATTTAGACGTATTCCATCCCCTGGTTTCTGAAAGTTTGTGTAAGATTTTTATTACTTCCTTAAATATTTTATAGTATCTACCTCTGAAAACTATCTGGAAAAGGAGCTTTCTTTTGTAGAAAGACTTTTTCTTGAACACTGAATTAATTTAATAGGTATAGGGCTATTCAGATTTTTAAATTTCATCTTGTATCAGTTTTGTAAGTTATCTTTGCAAGTAATTTGCCCATTTTATCTAAGTTGTTGAATTTCTTAGCATAAGAAATTCCCTGATTTTTAAAAATATTTGTAGATATGTAATGATATATTCTATTCATTTTTTATACTGGTAAGCTATGTTTTTTTTCCTTAATCAGCCTGCCCAGGGTTTTTTAAATCTTATTAATTCTCTATCACTTGTCTCTCTTCTGTTTTTTATTATTTTCTTCCTTTCACTTTGAATATAATCTGTTCTTTTTCCAGCTTCTTAGGAGAGAAAGAGCATTGATTTTTAACCTTCTTTTCTACTGGAAAACATTTAAAGCTATAAATTTTCTCCTAAGCAGTGCTTTTTCCTAAGCGTATCCTAAGCATCTTCTCAGTGCCTAGGTTATTCACTTCTTAGTGCAGAGATTATAATATAATCTTTGATATATTGTATTTTTGTTTTCCATCAGTTCAAAATAATTTCTGATTTCCCTTATGGTATTATTCTTTGACCCATGGGTTATTTAGAAATAACTCATGTGTGTTTACTTTTCAAACATTTGGTACTTTTCTTGGTATGTTATTTTTATTGCTACCTAATTTCATTTTGGTCAGAGAATATACTATATAAAATTTCAATCTTGACAATCATTGACACTTACAGTTCAAAATACAGTGTCCCTTGGGGAATGTTCCATGTACACTTGGAAAGAATGTTGGTTGTAATATTCTATAAATGTCACTTTAGTGTTATTTGTGCCAAGGTTGTTGATGGTGAATAATGGCCCTGAAAAGGTGTCTGTGACTTAATCCCCAGAACCTGTGAATATCTTTTTTTTCATGGTAAAAGAAGCTTGTAGGTGGGGAGATTATCCTGAGGCTCAGTACTCATAAGAGTCCTTATAAAAAGGAGCCAAGAATGTTACAGCAGAAGAAAGAGATGGGACAATGGAAGCAGAGGTTGGAATGATGGCACTGAAAATAGAGGAAGGGGCTATGAGCCAAGGAATGCTGGCATCTTCTAGAAGCTGGGAAACAGGAAACAGATTCTTCCCTCAAGCTTCCAGAAGGGATAAAGCCCTGCAATCAACTGGACCTTGTCTTAGTGAAACTGATTTCAAATTTCTGGCCTCCAGAACTGTGACAGAATACATTTCTGTTGTTTTAAACCACCCAGTGTGTAGTAATTTGTTAGAACAGCCTCAGGAAACTAATACAGAATGTAGTACCAGGAAGTATGAGGTGCTGCTATAACAAATACCGCAAAATGTGGAAGTAGATTTGGAATGATGTGATGGGTAGAGGCTGGAAGAACATTGAGAAGTATTATTTTTTAAAAATCCTGATTGCCTTATGCTAGGGGCTACCAGGGGCACCAAGAGGGAGGCGACACCTCCCACCCTGCTAATAAAGCTGCCAGACATCCTCTTGGGTAGAAATAACGAGCACCTGACCACAGGTTTCTTGATAGAAACAAGACGTAGCAGAACTGTAAAGGTCCACAGAAAATTTCTGCAGAAGTACCTGTTATGCAATGATAACTGCTCATGTATGCTTGTAATTACTTCCCCTGTCGCTTACCCTATAAGAACCCCCTGCAGACTCCTGCATGGGGCCGATGCCAGTTTTAGGCTCAACCCCAACAGGAAAATAAAGCTGCTTGGTTTGGACATGTGCCTCAGACTTGAACTCCTTGGAGAACCTTTCACCTTAAACAGACTCTTAGTTGAAATATAGATATTAAAGGCTGCAAGTGAGGGCTCAGAAGGAAATTAGCAACATGTTATTGGAAACTGGAGGAAAGGGGGTTCATGTTACAGAGTGCAGGAAGCTTAGCTAAAGTGTGTTCTACAGTGATATGGAAAACAGAACTTATAAGTGATGAACTCCGAATTTCATTACGCCGACAAGATTTTTGAGCAATGTGTTGAAGGTTTGGTTTGGTTTCTTCTTATAGTAAAATGTGAGAGGAAAGAGATATATTGAAGGGAGAACTCTTTAGCAAAAAGTTACCAGGAAGATTTGATTTTGGAAATTCTGAGCCTATCCAGATTGCAAAAGATCCTAAAATTAGGAGGTTCACTGTCAGAAAAGCATGAGGTGGAGAGAAAGCCAACAGTTTCACGATAAGCTTTTGCTACTGCCTTGGAAAGATGAGCATGTCAGAGTACTCAGTCACATGGAGAGCTCTTTGAAGAGAGTCTGCATTCATTCTCTTTCAGTGGGAGTTACCCTGCTTAGATTTACCATGTAGGTCCTGGACTCCTTCTGTGAGCTCCAGTTCCAATGACGGTTTACTCTTCGAAGTCTTTGAGGTGCAATTCTGGTTGGCTTCATTCTTCTGGCTCCCCTGGATCTCTTGTTCAGCCCCTGCTGGTGCTGCCTGTGTTCCCTAGAGATGTGGGTGGGGAGTCCAGGAAACATTGGCTTCTGATCGCTGCCACTGCAGTAGATTGGGCCTGCAGCTGTTCCAGATGTGGAGCAGGGACACTGCTGATGCTTCAATATCCATACCCACCACTGTCACCAGTGGATTTGGCCTGCAGCTGTTCCAGGTGCAGAGTCCAGGGCATTGCTTCCTGGCTGGGTTTTGCCAACATTGCTACTGCCGCCTATTAGGGCCACTGCTGCCCCAGGTATCAGGTGGGGACTCAGCTGACACTATGGCTGCAGTGAATCTGGCTGCTGATTCTGCAGGTATGGAAGGGATTAGCCACCCCTACTCTAGGTTTGAGGAGAAGGATGGGTCCCTGGTCTTTCCGGCACCCAGTGTAGGATATATGGATAATAAAAAAATCAACTCGGGGAACTCATTGGAGTGTTGCTCCTTCATTTTGAGGTCCCCAGGAAGTCTACCCTCTTCTTTCCACCTTTCACAGGCATTTTGGGATTATCCGTGGAATTATTTCCAGGGTATTTAATTGTGCTTTAGAGGGGAGGAGCAGGGAAAAGTGATTTTATGCCACCTTGTCCTAGAATTGAAAGAATGCCAGTATTTTTTGCTATTGTTTTCCAATGTTGTTTGAACCTGTTTCTGCATATATAATCTGTACATGTAATATATTGGGTTGTTGGAAAAGTCATGACATGTTTTTTCTGCTTTTTGTTGCAAAAAAGCATCATGACTTCTCCGATAACCCAGTAATAACATTTCTGCCTTTGTATACTTGCATTTTTGTTCATCAGAAAAGCCCATGAGTTGGGCAATCAACTGATCCTTTTATATTGGTTAATATACACATTTGTTTTAAATACTGCAAGTTCTCAACCAAAGCATGGTCTAAACGTTTCAGCTCCAAGTTTTAAACAAAACTCATTAAATGGAAGAGCAAGCTGAAATTTTATTTATTTCTAGTCTTCACTTATTACCAAAAGTATAACGGAATTTAAAAGCCTCCTTGTTAAATTCTAATGTTTATTAGTTCCTAAAACTTAGTCTAATAAAATGTGTCTATATACTTAGGTGTTTCCTTTTCCTTCTTTCCATTTAAGCTAGAAAGTTGATTTGTACTATTATTTTCATTTCTTTGAGTTTTTTTTTGTTTTTGTTTTTGTTTTTTAGCTGAGCCATCCTGCCACCTGTTGGCAGCTCAGCGGCAGCTCAGCTCGGGCCAGACTCGAACCTCTGTTGCTCAGAGCTCAAACCTTTGAGTGAGCTCTTAACCAACTGAGCCACTCAGCCGGCCCTGAAGTTTGTTTTTTTATTCATTTTTGCAGAGAACAGCAATCATGGTCATCAGCTATTGAGATCCATATAACTTAATATATGTTTTGCCATATATATGCAAGATTATTTTGAGAACATTTTCCAAGTGAAATTTTACCTATCATCTATTTTGTGTGGAAGAGCACAATGGTGACCCTCCCCTTACTTGCTTTTTCTCAACCCATTTAACAGGGTGCAAATTCAGAGATCCTGAATTTGGACAGTAGTCCAGAAGAAAGAAAGACTTCTGTGAACTCTGAACCTTCCAACCCATCAGGAAAAGCAATTGAAAAGATTGATTTGTCACAGGATCATGATGAGGCTGTTTCTGAAAGGTAGGCATTTCCACAAAAATGCATACACTTATTTATCTAAAAAA
Organism: Hipposideros armiger; assembly: GCF_001890085.2. Taxonomy (NCBI): domain Eukaryota; kingdom Metazoa; phylum Chordata; class Mammalia; order Chiroptera; family Hipposideridae; genus Hipposideros; species Hipposideros armiger. The sequence goes on from NW_017731499.1 coordinate 1,027,803, forward strand.
TATACACACACACACATATACATATATATGTAAACATACACCCTTTTCTCAATTCAGCATAAAGTAGCTTAAAGCTATGAAGCTTTATTTAGGAATGGAGGAAAGAAGGAATGGAATTGGTTCTCCAAAGCTTTTATCATTGTTTTAAACAGTACTAAATAAAATTTTGAATTGGTTAGGTGTCAGATTTTCATTGTGATGCGTTCCATCTTTGGTATATTGATCTTTGGTATATTGACTGGAGTGATTAACTGGAGCACTCCAGTAGTTTCCAGTTGCTACTCAAGGAAAAGTCGAAGCTCTATTAAACAGCGGTTTAAAAAAATTAGAAGAGTAAGACTAGGAAAGTAAGTAAAACTAGGAGAAAAGTCCCTAAAATTACATATGCTGAAAGTATTATCATGATGACTTCAAATTAGAGTGAACAGGTTAAATTATTTGCACAATTGAGTCACAAAGCAGCTGAGACACCTAATTTCTGATCTAGTCTGAAGGATTTGGGGCTGATAGGGAAGAAGTAGTTTAGTTTAACAAGGAAACATGAGTGTTTATCCTGGCCTGGATTCCTGTTCAAGGAGGTGGGGGTGCATTTTAATGAGTTACTTTCTCCTCACTGGTGATTCTCAACAGTTTTGGAGCTTTATAATAGTATTTATTTACTCTTAACGTTTACGCCTTAAAATGTCCTATGGTTTTCCTTTATATGTTAAATTATGCCTCAGCTTTTAAAAAGAGGAAACTATATAAGCAAAAATAAGTGAATTAAATGATGCCTGTTGTTCGAAGAATAACACGCTTTCCCCCAAATAACTACGTACTCACAGATGCTGTAAGACGAAGGAGAAGCAATACTTATCTACACCATTTGCAATAGATTGTGGGTATTTGGGAATATACATGCAGTTTTGAATCTTTGGAAATCAGGAAAAAAACCTAATATTCCATAGCATTGAGGCCCACACTTCAGTTTTAAGTGAGAAGAGGCTGTGAAGAAGGCATTTAATTTAGTTGGTGAAAGTATGAGTCTTCATTTAATTTAGTTGGTGGAAGTATGGGTCTTTGTTGTTGGCACTTGTGGATGTATGTGCTAAAACGCAAAGTGACAGAAAGGAAAATAAAATGCTGATGATGAAAATGAAAAAGAAGCATATCTCTATGATGTGAACAGTCCACCTTAACTCCACCATAATGAAGAAAGAACCTGAAATGTATGAAACTGTTCCAGACAGCACTCTCAGCCCAGGGTGAGTGTGAGAGTAGGTGTCACAAATATGTAACTTGACCCTCATGGGTGGGTTCAGTGGTAAGTTTTATAAAACAGTTAAGGAAGAAACACCACCAGTTTTAAACCAGCTACAGCAAGTCCTTGAATAATGTGGTTTCATTCAACCTTGTTTCATTAAAATGTTGATGAGATGTAGGAATTTAATTCTTGTTTATATCCATTAGCCTATGGTAAAATTGGTTTCATTACAGTCATTTCACTTAAAATTGCAGAACGAATTGACAGTGTTAAGTGAGAACTTACTGTATTCCAAAGAATAAAAAAGGAGGGGTTATTCTTCAGTTCATTTTATGAGACTAGATACTAAAATCTAGTGTAACTCCGATATTGAAGTCAGTTTAAAAACTTTACAGAAATGGAAAATTACAGTCTACTTTTACCCATGAAATAGATGCAGATATCTTAAATAAGATACTAGTAAACCAAGTTCAACAATTCAAAAAGGTCGAGTTTGTCCCAGGAAGCTGCAGTGTTGGTTCAACAACAAAAAAATCAATTAATGTAACTTGCCTAGAGAAGAATCATCATCAGCTCACAAAAAGTGTAGGATTTGATAACATATCTTTATGATTAAAAACAAATTTTTGGCAAACTTGGAATCAGAGGTAACTACCTTAATCTGATAGAGTATCTACTAAAACTCTAAAACAAGTCTGATGGCCAAATATTGAAAATACTCCCTTTGAGATACAAAATAAAAGGATGCCTGCTGTCACCACTTTAACATTATACTGGATATGTTAGCTAATGCAAAACTAATGAAAGCAAACTAAAAATATAAAGGATTCTAAAAGAAGCAACAAGGAATATTACTATTCTTTGATAATTGGTGGTCTGTATGTAGGAAATCCAAAGTAATTTACCAATAAATTATCAGGATTAATAAGAATTTAGCAAGATTGCCAAACGTACATATATCAATTGTATTCCTATATATAAGATATAAACAACTAGGAAATGAAATATTTAAGAATTCCAAAATCACCAAACATCAGGTACCCAGGAATACATTTAACAGGACATGTAGTAATTTCTGAAGAAAATTACAAAACTTTGAGCAATATTAAAGAAGAATTCAGTGGAGAAAAGTAGTACGTTTATGGTTTGGAGAATTATGAAATGAATTATGAAGCATTATGAAATGTTTTTCAGTCAGTTCCCCAGTGTGTAATTTTATGGAACTTGACAAGCTGATTTGATTCTAAAATGTATATGTAAATGCAATAGGCTAAGCGGTCAAGATATCCTTTAACAGAGAAGCAAACTGAAAGGAATTTGCTATCTGATGTCAGAACATAAAACTACAGTAATTGGATAATGTGGTATTGGCAAGTGTAGGATAATGTGATATTTCCAAATAGAGCAGTGTAGCAGAGTCCAGAAACCTATGTGTATGTGATATGTGATGGAAGTTGTAATGGCAGATAATTTGGTAAATGATTGACTTGTAGTAAATGGTGTTAATTTGCTATTCATGTTGGAAATATGAAAGAAATTGGATCCCTATGTCAGGCTATACATAAAAATCAATCTCATGTTAAGGATTAAGGAACTATCTAAAGGAAAATTACAAAGCTGTTAGACGGTAATATAGACTGTCTTTAAGAACTTCAGATAAGGAAAGATTTCTTAAGACACAAATACCTTTGCCATAAAAGAAAAAAAAATCAGTTTTACCACATTAAAACTAAAAAAATGAGGCATTATCTAGAAACTATGAAGATCTGAATACCCCATCCCATCATATATACCCTACCTAGAGACATGTATACCTATGCAATAGGACATATGTATAGGAACGTTCATTAACAACATTTTCCATAATAGCCAAAAACTGGAAGAAAAAATATGCCCATCTACAGTTGAAAAGAAAAATAAATTGCAGTAAGTTGCAGCCACAAAACATTATTGAAAAGCAGACACAAAATAATAGTGAGATACCATTCAAATGAAGTTCAAAAATAGCCAGTAAAAAAGGACCATTATTTAGGAGTTCAAAGTGATGGTAAATCTAAAAAGTAAAACAAGGAAATTAGTACCATAAATGCTCGTTTCGGAGGAGATTTATGATATAGGATGGAGACATGGATTTCTGAAGTGCTGATAATTTAAAATGTATTTACCTGAGTGGTAGCTATGTGGGTGCTAGTTGTATACTTATTTATTAAGCTGAACATGTATTTTTAATTCAATTTGAAAATAATTATCTATTAGAAAATTTAGATTGTTTATCTTTAATATAATTTTACTGCTATATATAAGTTCATAACTACAGTCCTATCTGTTTTTTTTGTGTAAGATTTTATTGGGGAATTGGGGGAGGGGAACAGCATTGGGGAATCGGGGAAGGGGAACAGACAAATTGCTGTCCTTTTGTTCTTCAGTCTAGTCAGTCCTATCTATTTTATGGTCCTTTCCTCCTCTATGTGTCTGTCTCTGTTTTAGAATTCTTGTAGATTAATCTTTTTCTTCCTTTCTCCACTACCTATTAATTATACATCATCTTTCATCATTCCTTTAGAAGTTATCCTAAAGATCATGATATGGATTCTTGCTTCTAATATTAGACTCTAATATGAATTGCTACTTTTACCATTTTGTAGGCAATATTTGACCTTAGAACGTTTTAACTCCATTTACTGCTCTTTCTGCCATCTTTCATACTTTTTAATTTTACATTATTTTAAACCTTAGAAAATAATATCACTATTTTGTACAGTTATTATTCCATCTGGGATCAGTTTGCTTCTGCCTGAAGAACTCCATTTATTACTTTTTTTTTTTTCTGCTCAGGATAAATTGTCAGTTTTTATTTGTCTGGAAATACTTTCATTTTGACTTGGTTTTTTTTTTTTTTTTTTTTTAAAATTTTTTTTGGGGAATTGGAGGAGAACAGCATTGGGGAATCAGGGAAGGAGAACAGACGGGTAGACAAATTGCTGTTTTGTTCTTCAGTCTAGTTGTGGAGGACGTCGCTTCACTGGCCATGTTGATATGATCATTGCGCTCCTCCGGGTGAGGCAGTCGGTCACCTGTCATTGATCGGCCGCTCATGTAGCTCACGGCAGCCTACTGCAGCCCGGCTGCAGCCTACGTCGTTGCTGGCGACTCACAGCAGCCCAGCTCCAGGATGAGCTGTTTTTCATGATCTTAGCTGTAGAGGGCGCAGTGTCACTGGCCCTCAATGTGGGATCCAAACTGTGGCCCTGCTGCTCAGAGCTGGTGCTCCCAAGCGAGCGCTTAACCAACTGAGCCACTGGGCCGGCCCTTGACTTTGTATTTACAGGATATTTTAACATGGGTGTTGAATTGTAGGTTGACAGTTATTTTCTTTCAGTACTTTCAAGATGTCACTGTCTTCTGACTTCTATAATTTCTGTTGAAAAGTTAGGCAGTCATATTGTTGCTTCTTTGAAGATAATGTCTGTATTTCTATAGCTGCATTTAAGATATTCTACTTATTTTTGGTTTCCATCAGTATGGTGCTAGTTATGGGGTATTTTGTTTTGCTTTTTAATTTATCCAGATTGGGGTTTATAGTCTTTGATCCTGTGGCTTGATATCTTTTATCATCTTTGGAAACTTCTTAGCAATTACCTCTTCATATATTGCTTCTATACCATTCTATTTTTTCTCCCCTGTAGTATACTAATTACATGCTTCTCTGTACACTCCATCTTTTTTGTTTTCCATGCTATGGTCTGGATATTTTCTGCTAACTTATTTTTCAGTTTAATAATCCTTTCTTCAGCTAGATATAAGTGGCTGTTAAGCCCATGTATTGAATTCTTAATTTCACTTTACTTTTTCAGTTCTCCCTCTCCATTAGATTCTCTTTTTATAGATTCAGCTTCTGTGGTGAAATTCTTCATTTTATCATCCATCTGTTAAACATTTTATCACTGTTATTTTCTGACCTATTCCTTAATACTTGTATCTGGGTTACTTTGAGCTCTGTTTCTATTTGGTATTTTTCTTACTTTACCTGCTAATTTTTTGTTTGAATCTTGGACATTGTATATTGAAAATTGTAGAGGCTCTAAATGATGTTATCTTCCATCAGAGTGGGTTCACCCTCTACGCTGGCAGGCAGCAGAGAGAGGGTCACAGCCTCGTTTGATGGTTTTAAAATATGCCCACATATTCTTTGATATTCCTTCCTTTAAAAAGGTGGAGCCTAATTCCCTTCAAGGGCTATACTTGGTGACAGCAAACAGAATATGGTAAAAGTAACATTGTGGAACTAGATCGTAAAAGTAGTAGCTTCCTTGCTTTCTCTTGGGTTACTTGTTCTGGGCACATTAACTGCCATGATAGCATGGCAACAAGCATAGGTTACTGGAGGGCATCAAGCAACCTATTCGGAGTCCCAGATGATGAGGCACTGTGTCAGCAGCCATGTGAGTAAGCCGTTTTAGAAGCGGAACCTGCAGCCCCAGTCACACCTTCACATGAGTGCAGCCCCTGCCAAGCCAACATCCTGACTGCAACCTATAAGCGATCCTGTACCAAAATTCCCAACGATACTGCTCCCTACTTTACCCACAGAAACTGTGAGGTAATGGTTTATTTTTTTAAGCCACTATGTTTTGGGATACATTGTTACATAGCAGTAGATAAATAGCACATTTCAATCCAATAGGGAATTGAGCAGAACTGAAGCTGATTTGCAATTTGTATAAGACTCAGTCTGTTCTGATTTTCTGCCATTCCTATGGTGTAGCCCTTCCACCAAGAAGCCTGGGGTGTTTCCTGTGGCTCCCCTCTATGGCCGGTCTTGTATTCCAGTTTGTGTCTCCTCCGTACAGTACACTGTGATTTCAGCCGCTTTGTGTTTGGCTTCTAGCATTCCTGAATGGCTTAGTTGACAGAGATGTCTTTAAGAGGAACACCAGTGGGCAAATGCCTACCCTTCTCTATACCCCACTCCTCTCTGGGACCTTAGTTCCTTCAGTCCTGGCTGCCACCACAGCTTTCTAATGTCTTCAAACAGATATTTTAATTTTTTATTTCTTAAAGAAAAATTTTCATATAGCTTCTCAAATTGTTCGAGTGTGGGAGTGGCTCCATTGTAGCTGTTCTACATAGCAATTTATGTACTTTTCTATACATATAATTTATTTTAAATTTTTAAAAAAAATTTAAGAACTAAAGGAACTTTTTAAAAACTACATAAAAGAAATATGTTATCCCCCTTATTATTATGAGTCTAGAGAAAGCCATGAGATTTAAATGTTTTGTCTGAGACCCCAAATATTGAAGAAATTAATGCCATTACTCACTTTCTAAGTCTGTACTAATGGTTGGATTTAGTTTAAGCATTTTTCTTTTTACATTGTGAAGAAAACGGGAAAGGCAGTAACAGCTGAGCTGGAGAAGCTCATAGAGGAGAAGACTTATGGACCAGAACACATATTTGAAATAGAAGGAACTTGCTTAAATAGGAAGAAAATGTCTTGATGTGCAATCATTTCCAAAGATGAAAATGTCAAGGTCTGAGGCACACAAGAACAGACCACTTCACCAGTGTTGATTGAATGAAACAATGTTATCTAAAAAATAAGTCTTGCATGGGATGTCACGTAATGTTTACAGAGATACAAAGGAGAAAAAGCAGTTACCAGCCACAGTATTTTAAGAAATTTCCTGCTGTTTTGCATGTGCTCCTTCATATTTATTCTTTATTAACATTCATCTAATCTTAATAATAAACTTATCCCTCTTTTACAGATGAGGAAACTGAGGCATAGCTTCTTGCCCCAGACGCTCAGCTAGTGACGAAAGGTCCCTGTTTCTCTTAGTGCTTAGCTCAAGCCATTATTACAAAAGGGCCAGTGCCCCCCCCCCCATAGCTTAGCTACCTGAAATCAGGCGCTGTTCTCGGAAATCATATGCGTGCGAATATTAGGATGTATGCAGTTTCAGCTTCTCTATTAGACTTTGCCTTAATTTACCTTACCCTGCCCAGAAAAAGTCCCAGCTCAAGAGTTCTCCCAGTAGCCCCCCATAACAAAGGATACCCAACTATAGCTTGAACAACCTGTTAATTGTTCCGTACTTATAAACTATACTAATAAATAAGGTTAGTTATTAACACAACCCTGCTATTTCAGCTTCTGTACTAACACTTTGCTAGGACTAGACCCTTGTCCTGTAAGATACTTTCCGCCTGTGTGTGGATATATATAGTTTCAACATACATCATCCCCCTGGAACTTTCCACCTCAGAATCAGCATCCCACAAGTCTATAAAGGTTGGGACTTGTTAACAGTTTCTGTTTGCCTCAATGGAATTACCCTGCCTCAATGTACCCCTGTGGTTTTTGCTTTTATAAACCCTACCCAACTTCCCTTCAGGGCTGCAAGGTCTTCGGAGGCACCAGCCCCCTCGTAGCCGCTGGCTTTGCAATAAAGACTCCCTAAATTGGCATAATTGTTACCGTTGTCTGCCTGACTCGCGAGCTTTGCTTTACAACACTAGTAAATAGCAGAGCCAGGATTTAGACCCAGACAAATTTGTCTCCAGAACCCATGTTCTTAAACTATTATAATATTACCTGGAGGATTTTAATTACTAGTTTTAGACACAGAAATTTTTCTCCAAGGTAAATGCAAGTGAAAAACATATATTAGTGCATCCAGATGACCATAAAAATCATCAGTGTCCTTAGTTTTCCTTCCAGAATGTGGTTCACTTAAAAAAGAGCCATCATTGGTAGCAGTCAGTGGAACAGTTTATGTATCTTTAAATGCTCATGGAATTCCAGTTAGTTTCCAGATTTATAGATGAATTTCTCAGGATAAAAATTAACAGCTTTATACACAGAGAGAGTTATTAATAAAGTTAATTAGCATAATACCTACTGAAAACTATACAGACAATAAGTCTATTTGGTGAATTTTGATAAAGCAAATACATTGTGAAATATCACGCAGATCAAAAACAATGCCAACAAACGGCATCCAGTCTGGCTTATGCCACATTCCCCGTCCCTAGTCCCACACCTACCACACCAACCTAAGTAACCGCCGTCCAACTTCTAACGCCATAAGTTGTTTCTGTTTGCTTTCCACCTTTACATAAATGGAATCATACTCAATGAAGTCTTTGGTGTCTTGCCTCTTTTGCCCAGTATTATGTGTTGTGAGATTCATCCATGCTGTTGCTAAGCAGCAATAATTTTTCATTATTGTTGCTATATAATGTCCATGATATGAATACACCACAGTTTAACCATTCACAACTGTTGAGGGGCATCTAGGTTGTTTGCAGATTGGGGAATTTATTCCTAGTGCTGCTATGAACATTTCTTTGTGTGTCTTTTGGTGAATGTACATATATATGTTTCTCTTGGACATTTGCCTAGAAGTGGAATTGGTAGGCCATAGGGTATGTGAATTTTCAGGTTTTCTTCTATTTAGCAACAATAAATATAGCTACAGTCTTAATTCATACGATGACTATTACTGGTAGAAAAAGATATACAAAATGAACTTTGTAAGTTTTGTTAGAGGCCAAAAAATTGATAGAAGAATAAAACATTCTTGATAAAATTTAGATCTGAACATTTGTTTTTGTTTATTGAACTTAGAAATAAGGGCTGTTGTCAGAATCTCTTATTGATAGATTTGATATGGGAAATGTTATTGAACTAAATCTGTGTTTTAAAATGTACATTAAAAAAAGTTGATTTCACAAAATGAAAATGAATGTGTAGGAAATGTCTGCTTTTGCCCTCTTCCCATAAAGTAGTAACTGCTAGAGGAATTTTCTTTCTTTTCTGCAAACAACTGGAAAACCAGACTGGAAACGAAAATTGTATTCAGACATTGTTCAACAGGGAGCACAAGACTATATGATCCCTGGGAGAAGGGAAGCAAATGAAATGCACCCTACCATTGCCCCAGCTTACTGCATGGAGGCATTTCCCAGGTTGAAGAGCAGGGGCAGGAAGATCCCAGTCTAGTTGTCTTGCTGCATTTAGATCAGAGATCGGTGAGTCTGAGTTGGCTAGAATTTATAAGGCAGTACAATGAAGAGAGGATATTGCATAAAGAGAGAGCTCTGAATCTTGGCTGAAAACGCATCCATACATGCAAAGTATGAACTCCAAGAGGGTAGAGAAAGAACCATTGAAAAGAAGAAGGCCAGACTTTTCTTGGAGGTTGCACAGGGCTCAGAACATGTTGCTTTTCCACTGTCTACAATGAAGAGACAACATCATGGAGCAGCAGGTGGAGTCCTTAGATGGGTATAGCTAGTGGGGCTGAATTAGTCCTAGACTAAAGACTGCAGTGGGCCTACCCCCCAAAACTAAAGGGACTCGAGGAATCAAACTAATCCTGAATAATTCAACTGCATGACAGAACAGAGTCCAACACTCTTTGAAGGAATCAAACATCATCCAACAGTGTAAATGTAACAATGTCTAACATCTAATAAAAAATTACTAGGCATGCAAAGTAGTGGAAAATATAACCCTTAACAAGGAGAAAACTGAAATACTTAAAACATACATAGAAATAATATGGTTAATGGACTTAGCGGACAACTACATAAAACAGTTACTATCAATGTGCTCTTCATGTCCAGCAATAGAGCAGAAAATATGAACATGATGAGAAAAATGGAAGATGTTTAAAAAAAAATAAAAGACCGAAATTGAATTTCCAGAGACAAAAAAGACAACTAAAGTGAAAAGTACATTGGATAATATTAACAACAAAACAGATAATGATTTCTTTTTTAAATCAGTGAAATAGCAACAGAAACTGTTCAAAGAAAAGCATGAGGAGAAAAAAGACTAACAAAAAAATAAAGCATCAGAGCTATGGAACACTATCAAGCAGT
>NW_017731499.1:1039808-1041617 GCF_001890085.2 Hipposideros armiger
GCTGTTGTTCAGCATCTTAGCTATAGAGGGCAGTGTCACTGGCCCTCATATGTGGGATCCAAACCGGGGCCCTCTGGCATCCCAAGCTAGTTCTTAACCATCACGCCACTCGGCTGGCCCTATGAGGCCTAACTTTAAAACAACAGAGTAGGCTTCAGATTTCTGGTGCAGCATGTAAGGAGTCATCATTCCATTGTAACAAGTAAAAAGCTGAACCAACTGAAAATATCAACTCTTCTTAGATCCATCAAAGAAGTAGGGTCACAGAGCCAACTACTGCCCCCCAAATTGGAGAGGCAAACAGATGGAAACTGAAAATCACAACGTACTGGAATTGACGTAGAAACTTAGAAGCAGAAACCACAGGAACTAGTGCAGAGGTAGGAAAATGTGAAACTCTGGGGGTGGGAAGGCAGTTAGAGGTGGACCCCCACAGTGAAGCTCTACCAGGTCCTCACAGTGAATGTTACAGAAAAATCCCCTCATGCTTCCAGCAGGGGGAAGGTAAAAGGAGCCTTTGAAATACACCAGAGCTCTCTCTTTCTTAACAAGGCCTGCCCTAAAGAGAAACTATTGTCTGGAGCTTAACCTCCCTGGGGGAAAGGAAATACCCAACTCCGACCCCCTCTAGCCATCCTACCTCACCTAAGTGGCGGGGGGACGACTACGACTGAGAAGCACTAGTGAAGTTCACATTCCAGGGGCACAGGCTCACTAAAACCTGAGGCCAAATCATAGGACTAGTAGAATGCTTCCCCTCCCCCCACATCTTACCACTACATTACTGAAGGCCTCTTTACTATATAGTTCCTTTTACCCAGTGCTGTCCACCTTTCAACAAAAAACTTACAGGACATACTAAAAGGCAAAAAACACAATTTAAAGAGACTGCACAAGCATCAGAACGAGAGTCAGATATGGCAGGAATGTTGGAATTATCAGACCAGGAGTTTGGAAAAACTACGATTAATATGCTAAGGGCTTTTAATGGAAAATGTAGAGAAAATGCAAGAACAGGTAGACAATGTAAGCAGAGAGATGGAAATTTTAAAGAAAAGGAAATGCTTGATATCATAAATACTAACAGAATTGAAGAATGCCTTTGGTGAGCTCATTAGTAGAATAGAAACAGCTGAGGAAAGAATCACCGAGCTTGAGAATATGACAATAGAAACTTCCAACATGAAAAAACCAACAGAAAAAAACAAAAACAAACAAAAACAAAAAAATGCACAAAAAAAACAAACAAAAAAAACACCCAGAATATCCAAGAACTTGGGGCAACTACAAAGGAAGTGACATACACATAATGGAAATACCAGAGGTAGGGGAGAAGAAATGAACAAAATGATTGCTTCAAATATTTCTCCCAAATTAATGTTTAAGAATTTCTTCCAAATTAATGTTTGATACCAAGCCAGAGATCTTAGAGAACAGCAAGCAGGATAAAGACCAAAAAAGAAAAACTACACCTAGACATACCATATTTAAACTTCAGAAAATCAAAGATAAAATCTTGAAAGAAGCCGGAGGAAAAAATACCTTACCTCTAGAGGAGGAAAGATAAGAATTACATCTGACTTCCCCTTAGAAACTATGCAAACGAGAAGAGAATGAAAGAAAATATTTTAAATGCCACAAGAACAAAACCACCAACCTAAAATTCTGTACTGTGTGAAATTGTTCTTCAAAAGTGAAGGAGAAATAAATGTTGGGGAGCCGGTTATTAACAAGAACCGAGACAAAGAGTTTTCATTTCAAAGACTTTATTCCCAAGCTCGGGGGTCCGTCTCATTGGAGAGAGAGAGC
>NW_017731499.1:1049040-1051221 GCF_001890085.2 Hipposideros armiger
TGAAGCAGAAGTTTCTTTCATTTCTCTGGGCCTGGGTCCCCACAATAAAGACTTTCTCAGACAAACAAAAATTTAGGTATTTGTTGCCAGTAGACCTGCCTTGCAAGAAATGTTAAAAATTCTTCAAAGAACTTTTATATTATGTAAAATTATCATATCAAAGGAAAATGATTTGTTAGAAAATCAGATCTACATAAAGATCATCAGAGAAAGAATGAAGGTAAATTAGAAACTTATTTTTCTTATTCATTGATTTAACAGACAAGAGCTTGTTCAAAATAATAGCAATAATGTATTTGTGTGTGTGTGTGTGTGTGTGTGTGTGTGTGTGTACATACGTATATGTGTGTACTTGTGTATAAGTGACATGAGAGCAATGATTTAAGGAACAGGAATGAGGAATTGTGAATATTTTGTTATAGGGTACTTTCACTATTTGTGAAGCAATATAGTGTTACTCGAAAGTGGACTTGAATTAGTTGTAAATGTGTATTGCAAACTATAGGGCAACCATTAAAAAAAGGAGTATAATTGATATGCTGAGAAAGGAGAGGGAATGGAATCCTATAAAATGCTGCTTTGTTCCTAATTGCCAAAACTTGGAAGCAACCAAGATGTCCTTCAGCAGGTTAATAATAAATAAACTGTGGTACATTCAGATAATGGAATATTAAGCTTGCTAAAAAAGAAATGAGTTATCAAGCTATGAAAAGACATGGAGGAAATTTAAATGCATATTAGTGAAAAGCCAATCTGAGAAAGCTGCATACTGTATGATTCCAACTATATGACATTCTAAAATATACAAAACTTTGAAGACAAAAAGATCAAATATTGCCAGGGGTTACTGGAGAGATGAATTGGCGGAGCACAGGGGATTTTTAGGGCAGAGAAACTAGTCTATATGATACTATAGAAGTGGATACATATCATTATCCATTTGTCAAAACCCACAGAATGTACAACATTAAGAGCGAGCCCTATTGTAAACTGTGGACTTTGGCTGATAATGACATGTCAGTGTAGGTTCTTCAGTTGTATGTAACAAGTGTACCACTTTGGTACAGCGTTTTGATATTTGTGGGGGGGGTGTTTGGTGGGTGGGGAACGGAGTATATGGGAACTCTTTTGTACTTTCCGCTTAGTTTTGCTATAAACCTAAAACTATAAAAAAGTTTATTAATTTTTTAAAGTACAAAATATTGCTGAAATAATTTGAGACCTAAATATATGGTGAGATATACCCTACTGAACAAACATAAAATTCATTATTAATGTCACTTCACCCAAATTGTTCTATACGTTTAATGCAATCTCATTCAAAATCCTGGCAGCATTTTTTGTAGAAAGTAACAAGCTGATTGAATTCTTATGTGAAATGCAAAAGACCTAGAAGAGGAAAACAACGTTATAAAAGAAAAAAATTGGAAGATGTGAACTACCTGAGTTTGAGAATTATTATAAAGCTATAATAATAATTGTCTTATCTATGTTTTCAATTGCAAAAATGCGTCATGACTTTTCCGACAACCCAATAATTAGACCATGGTGTTGGCATAAGGATAGACATATAAATCAATGGATCGATTAGAGAGCATACACATAGTCCATAGGTTTTCAACTAAGATGCCAAGGTAATTTAAGGGTGAAAAGATAGTCTTTTCAACAGATGTTGCTGGAATAACCAGAGGGGGAAAGTGGACCTCAGCTCTTACTTATTAACACCATATATAAAAAGAGCTTGAAATGGATTATAGACCTAAATACAAAAGCTAAAAATTAAAAACATCTATAAGAAGATGCTGTAACCCTACGTATAGAAAATTCATCTAGCAATTTTATTGGCTTGTTGAAATTTGTGTCAGGATTTTCTTCAAAATTCTGATTTAAAGGTCAAGCTCATAAAAGTAGCATCAGGGCCAAATGGGAGAAAACAATATTTTGACTCAGGATATTCTGTACCTATAATCAGCATCATTTACCATCAATGCCTCAGTTTAGTAAATGTGGCAAATATTGCCACCATAGTGATATAATGTCGCAGAATTTTTTAATAGCTTTATTTGTTATATAGTCCTATATCTATAAGAGTCCAAATGTCATAATGGATTTCCTTCAGTTATGTTTCATTTTCATGAAGGCAAGTATATGTGCTAGAGTGACTTTATTTTATATTTTGTA
>NW_017731499.1:1052199-1063847 GCF_001890085.2 Hipposideros armiger
GCTTTCTGCTGGTTTTAGGAGGAATGCTCCCCAGCCATCTCAGATAGCCTTGTCTAAAGATACTGTGAATAAAAAAATGTGTACCTTTCCAAGTTTATTTCCTCAAATGCTATTAATTTACAGATAGATTTTCAAAACAGAGCTATTAATATAGTTATAAAATTACAGAAGGACAAAATCTTTCAAACCAAATTGACATTTAACTTGCTCATCAGTCTTCGGAATAGGTAAAGTCAATTGAGTTAATTTTTATGATTATATAAATGGTTAAATAGCAGTCCCGTTATTACTGTGTTTCAGCATTATATATTTACAAAGCCCATAAATATTTAATAGTTTAATAAACTTGTCAAATATTTATATTTTAATCATTTTCTTTCAGATACTGGAAAAACTACATCAGGAAATTCTAACAATTCACCTGATGCCGAAACTGAAATTATGGTAGATAATAAATATTGTCTTTGAATGTTGTTTATTTGAATATGTTAGTTCTAGGAACTTTAGTGTTGCTCATGTTGAATGACTGAGCTTTGTTATTCATTCTTTGGGAGATTCTTTCTCTGAGAAATTAATGTCTGACTAGTTAGCATAACCAGGTTCCAGTTTAGCTTAAACATTAACAAGCAAACAGCTCCTGACTGACATATTTTACAGCCATACTTACCAAATTTACTTAGACTCTGCTTAGTCATATTTTCAGACACTATACAGCATTTTATGAGCTTCTCTTTTATAGTAGAGTTAGAAGACCTAGAGAATGTTTAGTCTCTAGCTTCTATATACTAATTTAAAATATGTGTTTTATTTTTTAAAAACATTTTCTGCTACTAAGGTAAAATATCTTTTAACATAACTTTTCAGACTATAAAGAGAAAGAAGCTTGATTCTGTGATTGATCTGACAAAAGAAGGCTTATCGAACTGCAACACAGGTAAAGGATTTATCTTTCTTTTTTAAAAAAGAGGGAAGGGTGACAACTCAAAACATACTTGACCTGTTTATAAAGTTTGTTTTAGTGTGTTACTATGTGTGTGTTTATAACTCCATGCAATTTTATCACATGTAGATCCATGTAACTGCTGCCACAATCAAATGACACAGCTGTCGTATCACTCCAAGGTTCCCTGTGCTTACTCCTGTATAGCCACACCTACCTCCTGCCCCCGGTCTCTAAGCCCTGGCCACCAGTCATCTCTTCCTACCTCTATAATGATGTTATTCCAGGGATGTTACCGTATTTCCCCATGTATAAGACTCACCCTTTCCCGAAAAATTTGGGGTCTAAAAACTGGGTGCATCTTATACAGTGGTTGTAGATTTTTTTACTTGCATTTCCCACAAGTGATGAGGAGTTGTATGAATTTTATGGTGAATAAAACTTGAGTTCATTAACTTTATGGAATACATTTTTTCAAATTTCGGGCCTCAAAATTAAGGTCTTATACATGGGAGCGTTTTATATATGGGGAAATATGGTATATTAATGTGATGACACAGTGTGTATCCTTCTGCAATTGGTGCCTTTCACTTAGCCTAATTCCCCGTGGGGATCATCTAAGTTGTGTGTATCACTAGTGCTTTTATGGCTGAGTAGTATTCCATGGTATGGATACAACATAGTTTAGCCATTCACTCAGTGAAAGACATCTGGGTTGTTTGGGGCTGTTATGAATCTCTTTTCTACCTCTGGCACACACGTTTTCTTCCTTAACCATAACAATAGCAGTTGTGAGAGGATGCTAGGGCATGTAAACAAATCCAGCAAAAGGCACTGGAGCGAAAATGGAGAGCCTTTATTCAAATAATAGTTTATAAACCAGGAATACGCAGCCTCCGGCAGAAACTGAAAGTGTGCTCCACCAAGATACAGGAGAGGCCGTTTGTTATGGAAAACTTCCCACGAGTAGTTATAATTTTAGTCCATTTCATGTAAATGAGGTTTCCTAATTGGATTGGATTGGTTGGTATAAATGCCAATTAGGGTACATTTCGTGCACTTCTTATTGGTCAGGTCAGGTCACAGTCTATTGGCTGGGTGATAACATGGCTTTGACAGAATAAAGGACTTCTCTGTAGTGGTTGCCTAAGGCGGCATAAACATGCACGCTGGGTTTAGTGTGGGAAACCGAAAGTTCAGTTTGTGGTTCTTCCCGGCTCACAGTACGTAAGAGGCCATGTCAGTAAACAGCCACTAGACACTCATTTTGAACTTAGGCCCAGTTAACCATAGGGAGTTTGAGTTCTCTCAATAGATGAATTTTTCTCGGGGTTCACAAGCATAACATGAAAATGTAGAGGGAGAGTGACAATAGTGCCCTTCTCAGATTTAAACAAAAAAAAAAGTAAAATACAGTCCCCTGGGGCCAGTAATCAGGTATAAGGGTTCATCTCTTAATAAGCAATTGAATGTTTATGGTACTTTTTTGAGGAAATGTTTGAATTCCACTTATTAACATTAGTAAATGATGTAATATTTTAAAATGGAGATTAGGATAGGAAGTAAGTAATCTAGTTCCTCTTCCCCTTTCAACTGTGGATCCCACAAGGGCAAGAACCATTGGAATCTCCAGGCACCTCATGATAGAATTTTAAAAACCCTTCAATTTCCAGTTTCAAGATGAAGATTAAAAATATAAATTTGAAAAATGAATTGGAGTCCATATGAAGTAATGTTACCTTTTAATGATTAAGATTACAAAGTGGTTTCTAAACTATATACATGACGTAGGATTTGAGATACTAAAAAGTAATGTAAAAAGTAAGAACACATTCATTCAGTGCTTAACAAAATAAATCATGCCTCTAACTTAGGGGCTTGTTTGAAATCTAGCAATTGGAAAGATAGATGGTGCTAAGTCATGACGCTAACTCATGGTACTAGGAGTCTGTCTTGTAGAATGTCCAGTTCTGAATAAGCGTCAGGTCAAACTTGGACCATTTCCCATATTCCCAGACTCGGTGAATTAGGCTATCACCAGCTCACCCCATTTCCCAAGCCAGAGTGGAAGAGTCACTTGACTCTCAGATCTGCCTCATCTGATCTGAAAACTGACTATCTAGCCCAGGGGTCGGCAAACTTTTGAGACGGAACGCACCCAAAGAACCACATGTGGCTCATGAGCTGCAGTTTGCCAACCCCTGACCTAGCCCATCAGTTCTGTCTCCTAAAAAGCTAACAGGTCTGGTTCATATTTTTCCTCCTTTCAGAATTCCATCACCTTTAGCCTGGCCTATTGCCATAACTTAGTAATTAATATTTCTGCCCTAACTCACTGCTTTTAATGAATGTTCCAAGCTGCCACTAAAATATTATTTCTTAGATACAAATCTGGTTATGTTTTTGTCTTTAGGATAAAATCTAAATGATTTTAACAAGATATACAAATCCTTAATGACCTAGATCCTGAAAATTTTTCTAGCTTCCTCTTCTACAAACTGTTGAAAGAAGAAATGATAGTTATGGAAAGTCATGTTTGTTAGAACCTTTTTTTGCAAGAAACTGTTCTCTTGATAATTTAAAGGTTATTTGTATCAGCTCTTGTGTGATGATTAACCTATAGGTTTGCTTTCCCAAATCTAGTTCTAAGTAATTAAACCAGTTTAAAAAGGCTGTACATACTCTTAACAATTAAAATCATAAAGCCATTACCTCTTCTAAAAAGGTTTTTTAACACCAGTAAATAAAGTGACTAATAAATTAACTTTGAAACACAATGCAGACTCTTATTTATCTTTGTCAGTCAAAAGAAAAAATACAAATAACAAATTTCATTTGGGGAGATTCCTAAAGTATATTAAACAGTTATATCACTACATACACAATGAATCTAAAATGCTTTTTTACTGCTTATTAGATATGTTCCAATTTCTGAGGTTTTTAGAGGTTAGCATTCTACTCAGCCCTGCTACTTTCCAATATGAAGCCCCTTTTCTTACCATCCCCATATATACCATATTTCCCCAAGTATAAGATGCACCCTTTCTCGAATAATTTGGGGCCTAAAAACTGGGTGCGTCTTATACAGTGGTTGTATGAGCGCCCCCAAAAAAAACAAGCACGAAAAAAGCGGGAAATGCAAGTAAAAAAACCTACAACCACTGTATAAGACGCACCCAGTTTTTAGACCCCCAAATCTTTAGAAAAAGGGTGCATCTCATACATGGGGCAATACAGACTCTTCCCAGTTGTTTCAAAAGCTCTTATCCTCACACCCACATGTTCCCTGTTTTCCCCTTTTCTTTCTTCCTCTCACCATCTCGCTCTCTCTTCCATTCTCCCTTCTGTCCCTCCGCCTCCCTTTCCTTTTGTTGGGAACAGAGTTTAACCGTGTCGCAAATAAAGACACGTGAAGTCGAAAGTCACTCGGCAAGGCAGACTTTACTTCTGCAAAAGGGTGCAGAGCCACCGTAAATCGGTCTAAGCAAGCACACTGGTGAGCGGGCAGACCACTCAACTTTTATCCCTGACGCAGGTGTCACTATGTCGTACTCCAATGGCTAGAGTGTGACCAAACAATCTAAATCGATTGGCTAATAGAAAAGCAAGATCTGCCTAGCTACCGGCTTCAGTTAAGCTAAGAATGGGAAGGAAGTGGGGTGTTGGGCTAACATTGCCGGCAGGATGCATATCCTGCTGGCTTTTGATAGAATAGGCTGTGGTTTACTTTTAACACTTTCCGCAGTCCACAATTTGTGTCTAATTCCCTAGGCTAACATAGACCTCAACAGTAGAGGTTTCATAACCCCAGCCTGTAGGATTTTTAGCTTGAATTCCCAGAGCTGGGGTCTCATACGCATGCGGAATTGTAAATAGCTCTGTGTTTGCATTCACCCTGTTGACCATCCCTTAGGCCATTGAGCAGGAGCTCCCTCCCCAGTGTAACTTTTCCTAGTTCCCAGTTACATGATGACTTAACTACCTACAGTGGGGATTTTTTGTCATGTTAAAGAAAAATTCTCCATATTTGGGAACTTTGGATCTTGAACTTTTATCAAAAGTTTATCTTCCTATTTCACAGTTTTGTAATTTTAGCTCACATTTAATTATCACCCAAGACATAAAGTATTCTTCGCTTAAAGGCTAAGGGATTGATTATTGCAGATCAATTTAACTTCTTAAACCTTGTGTTGTTCACAGAAAGTCCAGTATCCACTCTGGAGTCTCCTATGAAAACTATTTCAATCTCAAAAGAGACAATCCCAGTGGCACAAACCGCAATCCAGGTACTGATACAAAATGCTGCGTAGGGGACAGTCATTCCAAACTGAGTGGAAATGGAAGTGCCCATTTTGCTCATGAAGAAATATTTGGGTCACATTTCAGTTTAGAAAACACTTCAGTGTGCTTTTTAAAATGTGCTATTGTGAGTCTACTTGTGCAATTAAAATAATGTAATCGATTTTTCCAGAAGATACAGAGATTAAAACAAATACCATTTTTCTCCACAAATTGGAAAAGATTTTTTTTTTTTCTTTAAAGAATTTTTTTGGGCAGCCAGTTAGCTCAGGTGGTTAGAGTGCAGGTTCATAACACCGGGGTTGCTGGTTCGATTCTCACATGGGCTGCCGAGCTGCCCATGTTTTGTGTACACAGAACACAATGCTTAGCTAATTTTATTATATATGCATACAAACAAATTGGGGCGGAACCTCAATCTGTTTGTTTTTTTTTAACTTTATTGGGGAACAGTGTTTTTCCCAGGACCCATCAGCTCCAAGTCAAGTTGTTGACCTTCAATCTTAGTTGTGAAAGGTGCAGCTCAGCTCCAAGTCCAGTCGCCATTTTCAGTCTAGTTGCGAGGGGCGCAGCCCACCATCCCATGCGGGAGTCGAACCGGCAACCTTGTTAAAAGCACATGCTCTAACCTGAGCAATCCGGCAGCCCACTGGCAGCTCAGCTCGTTGTTGTCTTCAGTCTAGTTGTGGAGGGCACAGCTCACTGGCCCATGTGGGAATCGAACCGGCAACCCTGTTGCTCAGAGCTCGCGCTCTAACCAACCGAGCCACCCGGCCATCCCAAAGAGTTTTGTTTTAGGAGTAATAGCCATTGTTGATGAGGCTGGAGGGAAATGGATAGTCTTGTACTCTCACACTTTTCATTTGAGTTAGCACAGTGTTTAGGAATACAACTTGGAAATGAGATGGAATATTATACGAAATGTCTGGGACCTAACCCATTCTGGAATAGGATATTCCAGAGTATAGAAATCTCAACTTCAAAAGACGTTAAGCTTGAAAAGACTGGATCCAGCCTCACATATTCTTTTGAAGCATCCTTTGTTCTTAGGGTTTTGTTAAATGGATTGAGGAATGCGAAATAATAATCTTGTAGAACTGCAGTTGACCACTTTCAAATAATTAGAACCTAGCAGTTCATCTCACTAAACTTTCTGTAAATGTGTTTCAGGTTCCTGAGTCCTTTGAGCACCTGCCACCTCTCCCGGAACCACCAACACCCAACCCCGAGATGGTGGACAAAATCCGGGACACCCTCCCTCCCCAGAAGGCTGAGCTCAAAGTGAAGCGGGTTCTGAGACCCAGGGGCATCGCCCTGACCTGGAACATAACCAAAATCAACCCCAAGTGCGCACCTGTGGAAAGCTATCACCTCTTCCTGTGCCACGAGAACACTAGTAACAAGCCAGCTTGGAAGAAAATTGGAGAAATTAAAGCTTTACCACTACCAATGGCCTGCACTTTATCTCAGTTTTTAAATTCCAGCAAATACTATTTTACTGTCCAATCGAAAGACATTTTTGGGCGCTACGGACCATTTTGCGATATAAAATCTATCTCCGGGTTTTCTGACACCCTTACCTAAAAGAAAGTCTTCATTAACTGTATGTTGTACTACATTTTGCTTTGTTTTTCATATTTAAGTTGTCTGGTTTACAATGTTCCTCTAACACTATTTGCCATTGTAAAGATCAGTAAGGTTATGAACCCTTTGTGCAGGGACAGCCCTCTTCCCTGAGTTGTGGTGGCCTCTAGTTTCATGGATTTCTGATTTGCATTCGATACGTGCTTCCAATGGATATGTTCCAGAGCAAACACTATCATGGACCCTTGTCTCTGAGATGTGCTGGGTATAATCTCTTTAGTGACGATGACGTTGCTGCTGCTCTCAGAAGCCCTAGGATAAAAGCAGCCACCGTTTCCTCTTGACAATCAGGTGTGCTTTCGGTGGCCTGCTTATGGTCAGCGTAGGAAGAAACTGCTTCTGGGGCCAGGTTATCCCTGGCGTGCATCTCCACCAAGGTTTGATGAAAGTACATGTCTTCCCAGTCTGTTCAGATTCTAAGGGCTGTTAGTTTATGCCCCCACCTCCTGTTTGTTTGTTTTTTTGTCATTTTTGTTAATCATTTGGGGAACTAGTCTGGAGGTTTCCCCTCAATCTGTTTGTGTACATATATAATAAAATTAGTCAAGCATTGTGTGCTGTGTACACAAAACATACACTATCTTTTATAAAAGCATCCAACCCCCTATTTCAGTTCAGGAAAATGGAATTGTTTGCCTTAGATTAAAGGCTTTAATTTGCTGATTCTCTAACGTGGCCCTTTGCTCACTTCCTGGCCAGCGTCATTACTTGAAGAAAGAATGTAACACCAAGGTGCTCCCTAGAGGTGTCCTGTGCTTCCTCTGTGTGAGGGAGCCCTGAGGTGATGCTGTGGCTGGCACAAGGACCTCAACAAGTGAACAGACTTGACAGGTGTAAGTCAGGGCCCAATGGGACAAACGGGGGCGGGGGGGGGGATGCTGAGAAAACAGAAAAATAATTATTCGTGTGCAAGACAGTCTGTTTGAGAGATGCATTCTCTCCTGGGACACAGTGAAAGTTCAGGCCTCAGAGGCACTGAGATTTTTCAAAATGAACAAGGAATGGTTTTCCTTGGCACTTTGTGGATGCTTTAAATAAAGCTGTTATTTTTCAGCCTCCTGTCTTTCTAAAACATTACGAGTGAAAAAGCCAGATTCGGAACTGAGTTTAATGAGAGGAGCTGCCCTCGGAGGTCCCGTTTCAGGCTTGGAGCAATGGAGGGCACCCTGCAGCCAGAACAGGGCATCACTTTGGGGAGGGCTGTAGCTTGGGTTGCCGTAGATCAGATGCTCACTCGCCTAAGCGAAGCCCAAAGATCAGAAACAAAGTGACTCTCCATCTCCAACCAGCACATCTGCAGTGTTGATCGGCACACAAGCCTTCATCAAAAGAGCTTTCACGGTAACGGACAAGAGAACAAGCGTCTTAGAGTTGGTGGCTTTTCCAAAAGCGTTTGTGTTGGAGGGGCAAGGGCAAAGCTCACCACTGCTACTGTCAGTGACACCACAAGAGAGCCAGCTAAGGACCAGAAAGACCCAGTCCATGGCACGCTGCACGTGCTCCAGGTGGGACACCTGTCTGCCTCCTTTGAGTAACAGGACCAAGCGCTGGGGAACTAACCTTGAATACACCGAGAAAAGGCAACGGGGTAGCTCACAGAATCACCAGGGAGCTGGGAGATGCCAGCTTGGAAAACAGGCAGGAAAAAAAACGGCGGCAAACTCGTTAAGTTTCAAACCTGAATTTGTGCAATTCACATCCCACCACATAATGATTATGGTAAGACATTTTCATCCCATTTTAAAGATGGGGAAACAGGCCCAGAAAGCTCAGCTTGCCCAAGTCACAGAGACCCGGCCTATTCAAAGCCAGCGCCCTGGGCCTGAGTTCCCAGTGTATAAACCACACTGCACTGCCTCGTGGGGACCAGACAGGACAGGAAGAAGTCACTGCTGTCCTTGCTGCCTGAAGGCTTTAGAATCAGAACCCCAGACACATCTGATGGGTTTATCCCAGGGCAGGCGTTGAGCTGCAAGGTGAGCAAGAAAACCAACTTCTGGCATTTTCGGTCAATGAGAGGTGCGCTCTGCTGCCCCTGGCACTCACAGGCAGGGGCAGTGGCTTTGTATCGTGCCCATGTCACTAAGCTGGATATTGGAAGGTTAGCATTGGTTATGAGACACTGCATGAGCTTCAGAAGCAGAAGTGATGCAGCAGTCACTTGTTTTGTATTCTGACGGTGGCCATGGGCATCGGAGCGTGGCGGCTTGTGCACACTCACCGAACGGCTGGCTTGAGGACCTGCAGCTCCTGAGCTTCGGCCAGATGCCTTTGGCCGGTCCAAGTGATGTGGGATATTTCTTGTGCCCGGATCGTAGTCTTATGAAGCCGAAGAATGGAGACACGGACCAGAAAGGTAAAGTTTACAGCAAGAGGACAGTTTTATTAGAGCAGAAAGTAACAGCTCATAAAACGAGAGTGGATCCCAACTGGGGTGCCTGCGTTAGGTGAGAAACTACTCCTTTTATATTTTCTTTGTATACCTGGAGAGGAATTTAGCCTGGAAGAGGCGTTTTCTTGAAACTGTCTAGTTGCCTCAGAGCATAATTGACGTCTCTGTTTGGATAGGATTATGCTATCTCAAGGCTGGGGCTTGGAAGATATCAATGTCTGCTGCTCATTCTATCAGGGAGCTCCTGACTCTCTGAATCCTCCTCTCTGGAGGTGAAACTTAACTTTTGACTTTCTTGTTATAGGCGTTGAAAAAAACCATCTCCTCCTCCCCCTCCCAAGTTTGTCATTTTGGTGGGGTCCTGTGACTTAAACCAGTCAGTCAGCTATTAAGATTATTTCTCCTGGCTCTGTTATGGTTTCCACCCTGATTCCTTCTACCTGGCCATTTCCCTGACTGCCTATAATTTTCTCTCTCATAAGCACACGGCATGGTCGTGTGCCCCTCCGTGCTTCTCCAGAGGCCCGTGATTCCATGGTTTCAAGGGTGGTGGTGGTGACGCACAGACTCGCTTCCAGTGCATACTTGCTCTGATTCACCTCCATCCTTCCCTCCCAGCTGCCACCTAGCTGACCTCTCGTGACTCCAGGCTCAGTACTAGACCCAGACGGAACAGTCTACATAGCCTTCCCCACCAGCCCGCCCACACTGGGCCAAGTCTTGCCCTGTAATAAATTCCTGTTCTGTCACTTCAATGGCTCCCTCTCTGAGACTGTGGCGAGTCCCCCGGCAGAGGCAGAGCCTCCTTGATCTGGGGAGTTGAGTAGGGCACTAGCTTGTCCAACTGTCCTGGACAGTGACATGTCTCATAAGTTGTTCTCATAGAGTGTGAATCTGACAAACAGACCCTTGGGTCTGAAAGCCAGTTCCAATACTTGCTAACTGTGATTAGGGCAACCACTTCATCACCTCTGCACCTCCTTTTTGTCAATGTGTGAAACGAAAGCAGTGCTGACTCACATTTTGTGATAGGCTCGCTCCTCCTTCCTTCCTCTCCTCTCCTCTCCTCTCCTTTCCTCCCCCGCTCCGTTCCTCTCCTCTCCCTGGCTCTTTCTCACCTTAACTAATTCTGCACGAGACCAAGAACCCTGACAGATGCAGAGCCATTGTAAGGAATTAATGAGATAATAAAATACTGAGGACAAAGCAAGTCCTTAGTAGGAAATGATGGAAAGCAAAAAATAAAAAATTTGCTAGGGGGTGGGGGAATTAGAAATACCTTATTTCCCAAGTAACTGTTCATTTACTGGAGCAAGAGGGTTGGCCAGAGACGGCATGTCACTCGGAGGTGGCCGTGGAGATAGAAGAAACTCCTTTTAAAAATCACCACATGTAAGCACATTCCCAGCATGAAGACAGAGGCAGAGATGGGAGTGAAGCAGCCACAAGCCAAGGAACACGGCCACCAGAGCCTGGAAGAGGCCGGAAGGGTCCTCCCCCAGAGACTCTGGAGGGAACACGCCCTCCCAGCATCTTCACGTTGGCCTTCTGGCCTCTAGAACGGTTGGAAAATACATTTCTGTTGTTTTAAGCCACAGATTTCGTGGTAAGTTATTCCACAGCCCTAGGAAAACTAATGCAGTCACTCCTCACTGGGGACCACAATTTGTTCCAAACAATGACACTGGGCCCTTAGCCAGCGACCGTGGAGGCGGGTCCTCTTAGGCGCTCTGGACACTCACACTGGCTGAGACGTGGCTTTGCCCACCAATAAGGAAGACGCAAAGCCCCCCTCAGTCACCTCAAGGGGGCTGCCCCTCAGAGACATGCCCAACATCATGAAATCAGATCGAGGCCTTATCTTGAACCGGCCGATGGCAGCTGAAGTGGCAACAGCTCAGACAGTCCACACTTTTACGCATTACCCATTACCACAAATCCCGTGGAGGGAGTAAAAGAATTAAACCAAAAACTCCCTATAATGCAACCAATGCAATCAATTCCTACTTTTCAGCCTCATGAGATTTGGGGGAGGGGGGAGGATGCAGCTACTTGATTTTTTTTATTTATCCATGTTGATGGGGATCAGAATACGCCACCCCAAAATATGCCGCACACAGAAGGATTACACTGAGCCAAGGCACTGGAAGAGCCCTCCACCCCTCCCCATTCTGCCTAAAATCAGGGCAGAAGGTTCCCTTTGTAAAGGTGACATCTTAACTTTGCATTTGTAAAGGTGTTCCCCTTCCCAGTACCAGGAAGACCAGAGACGGCACAGAGATGAGTCTGCATAACAAACCCATCTAAACAACCGTTATTTACTATGCATTTCCCAGTCCTCTTCTCCCCGGGTACCACTGTAGGGACCCAGGC
>NW_017731499.1:1064135-1065987 GCF_001890085.2 Hipposideros armiger
TTTGTTAAAATAAGATAAACTAACCATTTTTTTCCTTTTTACACACTAACTGCTTTTTTTGCTTCTGTATCCAGCTTCAGCTATAAAATTCCTTACCCACCAGGACTTAGCTGCTGATCTCCCCCTTTGAGAGAGACAGCCCCAGGTCTGGTCATGAACTCTTTGGAACGAAATTCTTTTATACAAGTTTTGTTTAGGAGCCTTAAACCTAACACCACCTCTTGGAGCCCCAAATCGCTCCCCTTTGTCTTGTCACATCATTTATCGCCCTTTTCCAAAGCCCTCAGGTCTAACCCCTTCTTTGGGGTTTCACTTATTTTCTCTGAAGGCCCTGTGCATGTAAAAATATGAAAATTTGTGTTGCTTTTCGCCTGTTAATCTGCCTTGTTAGAAAAGGTCCTAGTCTTTTCTGTCAAAGACAGCAAAATTGAAAAACACTTCCTCACTATTGTTTAGTGGCTCCTCATTTTCAAGCTTACCTAATCTTGTAACTAGGCAGATCTTGCTTTTCTATTAGCCTATCGGCTTAGATTGTAAGGTCGCGCTCTAGCCAATGGAGTACGATATAGTGACACCCGTGTCAGGGATAAAAGCTGAGTGGACTGCCCGCTCAGTTTGCTTGCTAGACTGGCTTACGGTGGCTCTGCACCCTTCTGCAGAAGTCAAGCTTGCTTTGCCAAGTGACTTTCGACTCCATGTGTCTTTATTTATGGCATGGCTCAAATCTGTTCCTAACAGCCTTTTAGCAAATTCACAGAACCTGAGGGGAAAGACAAAAAGGTTTTCCTCCCCTACAGTGGGAACTATGGGTGGCAGAACTACACTGGGGTGAAGAGCCTCTCCCACTGGGGTGCCAGCATCCAAACACGCAGAAATGACAGTGGGTGGTAGGAGGTCTTGACTGATTTCGCTGTTTAGATGGGGAAAAGGACAAAAATTAGTTAAAACTCAGACTGTCACTGGTCAGCAAGCAAGGCCCTTCTAGACAATGAAATAATAATCCATACACCTGGATAGTTTTCTCAAATCTCTTTCAAAGGAACAATTTCCCATAATTTTACAATTAGGGCCAGGGGTTTGGGGGTGGACTACCATCTGTCAGTGCCAGTGAAGTGAGAGGAAGCCATCTTTGGAACAGACCCTGGGTTTTAAGTGCCCCATGTGGGGCAGACGAACAGCCCAGCTGAGCCTGACCTAAATTCCTGCTCCACAAAACTGTGAAAACAAGTTATTCTAAGGCACTACGTTTGGGGCTCATTTATGAGACAGCAGCCACCCTGGGGACACTATTAGACCGCTGTTCATGTTAAGAAGTCAGGAGTAATAGAGCCACTGAGCTTTTCAATCCAAATGGGTGACAGGACCAGCCTGGAGAGCGGAGACTGTAACTGCTCGAGAACTGCATCTCTTTAGTATGACTTTTCCCTCTCAAGTCAAGCTGGCTCTGTTCAGTCTGTGGATGTAAAAGGGGCCACATACTAAACCTGACAAGCTCAGGAGACTGAAAATAACCACATAAGATGATGTGAGCATAAAAACATTTCATAACCAAGTGGGCCATGCAGGAAGTCACATCTTTAGCTTCCTTCATCAAGTTAGTCTGTGCCTTTTCCGCGGGCCTGTCTATTGTCTTTTTGCACCTAAGGTAACATCTTTGGAATGTCAGAAATCCTTTTTCCAGACCATAAACTAAAAAGTTCCTCATTATTATGCTTGTCTCCAGATTACCATCTCTATGTGCTGTAAAGAGTGAACTGTTAGCTATCCTGCACACACCTATGTAAAAGAATTACCTGTCTCCCCAATTCACTTTTATCCAATCCCAGACATCTCCCCGCTTTGCTTTCTCCCA
>NW_017731499.1:1068737-1069793 GCF_001890085.2 Hipposideros armiger
GGAGGGGGGTTGTTACTTTGTGAGGGTGAAAAGGGTAACTATTGCATTGTTCTGTACACCTGAAACTAACAATAAAAAAATAATAATAATAAAATAAAATAAGCTATAAACTGCCATTTTACGGAGCATTTTCTCAACTCGTTGAGATTTTGCTTCCCAGCAATTGTCATCAGTTTGGCTCCAATAAACTCTTATAAGTTTTCTCTTAGGCTGGATGTTTTTCGTCAACAAGTCTAACAGAACTGGATTCACTTGCTTTCTTTCAACCAGAACCTTCCACCTCTGCCCAGATAGATGTCCGCTCCCTACACGAAGCCCTGTGAACCATTAGGTTCTGGTCAGTGTCAAAGTACAAAGCCTCAGGTCTACTGACCATGACAAAGATACAGTAAACAGACCCCACACTAGAGCGTTTCAGCCAAACAGAAAACATCTTGACTTCAGTTATGTTTCAGCCTCAGACCAATGAAAGCGGCATGACCCCACCAACCACATCCCCACAAAGCCAGACAGAATGACGCTATGGCTGACCTCAGGATGCAATGATCAACTGCCTCCCACCCGGGTCCCGACCAATCAGTAGAGCGCATGACCCTGATTCCCTTAACTGCCATGATTAATGAGTTTCCCCTAGATAACCCATCCCCCAGAGGCCATCGGGAAGCCAGGTCTTTGAGCACTAGCTCACCTGTGTCTCGGGCTTGGCGCCAATTCCCTAAATATACTTTTGCTTTCTTTGCTGCAAACTCCTGTTCATGTCCCACTTGGCTTTGATGTGCGCAGACTGTTAGGCCAGGAGCAGAAACTGCCTTAGGCCTGGAGAAACTGCCCGGAATGTGCTGAATGGAAACCATCTGATCTTAGAAGCCATCTTGTCTTGCTCCCTGCGTGCTTGTACCTGCTGGCTTGTATTTACCGCACAGGAGCCCATGATCAATGGACCTGAACGTTCCCGGACAACAGCATGGGAACCAGGATATGGAGCAAGAGGACATGGTGACACCCCAAAACCCTCAGTTGTGATGAACAATGCAACGAAAAGTCCCTGAAGCACTG
>NW_017731499.1:1071388-1130870 GCF_001890085.2 Hipposideros armiger
TTTTC
The DNA here is from genome assembly GCF_001890085.2 of Hipposideros armiger. NCBI lineage: Eukaryota > Metazoa > Chordata > Mammalia > Chiroptera > Hipposideridae > Hipposideros > Hipposideros armiger. The sequence goes on from NW_017731499.1 coordinate 1,071,394, forward strand.
ACCTGACCAAACTAAACCAAATTGTTTTGGTTTGTCATCGAGATTTTAATTAGATATAGAAATGTAAACAGTTCAGGTCGATAGCCAAATGTCGAGGGCTTTAGAATGTTTTCGTTTGACCTGCATTCAATGTCACAAATTCATCCCGAAAAGACCTGAATGAAGAAACAATTTGGAAAATGGCCACCAGGTGGCAGTCATGCCTCTTCTCCAAGTCTCTGAAATTGAAAACTTGCTTTTCGTCCTTTTTGGTGTTGAAGCCAATTGATTGTCACCATCCTACAAAGTAACCTATTTGAAATATGGTGCCAGCGTAGCAAGTCTTTCCCTTATATCTTAGTACACCATGGTTTTTATCTACCAGACCTCCACACTGCTTCTCCATTGATTTTGACTCTTTACTTGAGTCACAAATTGTAACTAGACTTGCTTTAGAAGTTAGTGGGCTTTTCCAAACTTAAGAGCCAGAAGCTCTTTCCTGGCTGTGCTCTCAATTCCAGAGCTACAGTTCCACCGAGAAACAAGAGCCCTTGCAGGGGGATTTCATCGTCAGGCACGTCTCTCCCTCCTCACTTCATTCATTCATTCATTCTTCACCCTTCCATCAAATTGGACTGGAATGACTAAAGGCAGCTAGTTTAAGCTGGAAACCCAATGCAAGTGGGAAAAGACTCAACACTCAGTGCAACTATGGAAGCAACTTACTCTACGTTGTCTGTGATGAAAATATAGAGCTTTTCTGAGGGACTAAACGGGGCAAAATGAATAGCATAGAAATGACTCGTGTTACCATCCCCACCTCAGCAAGTCCCTTCTCCCCGTGACAGATAAACACAGGCGGAAGCTTTCCAGAGCATGGTAGCACCATGCAGACATAGAGAGCCTTCGGAGCTGTCAAACGGACCAGAACTTCAGCAGTAGGGAGATTTATGGGGGAGACCTGGGGGGGGGCCCCAGAATTGGGGCACCAACTAGAGAAGGGCAAGGAGGTAAAGGGCTAGGGGCTGATGGAGGCTTGATAAGATGCAGTTGCTCAGGCAATAAACGCCGACTGGGTTCTCCATCCCCACCGCCTAGGAGGTTGTCTAGGAGAGAGACATTGATTCTCCTGGCCTGGGTCACACGCCACAAGACACCTTGGCTAATCTGCCCACCAGCTTGCCCACAGGGAGGGAGAGGTGCCTCTCTAAAAGGAATTTGGGGTTTTGTTGCCAAAGCAAGAGGGACTGCATCTTCAACGGCCAAAGACAGCAATAAATACCACGTCACCATGATTAATAGGTATTTAAAAAACCCGTGGACCATGAGTAGGAGATACGATTTCCCTTCTTTTTAAAATGTATCATTTTTGGTTGGCCGAAATGGAGTCAGGTGATTGCACTTTCAAATAAATCACCTCTGAACTCAGTGAGACGAAGATGAGAGCCAGCGGAGAAGAAAGGGCAGCTCAGGTGGGCTGGGCCATCACCGCTGCCTACTCTGAGCTGCCTGGCCAGGTTTACAGGGTTAAACACCCCATGAAATATCCCCAAATGTGATCCACCAACGTCCTTTAATCCAAATCCCAGAGGTAGCTTGTTAAAATGGCAGATTCCCGGGCCTCACCCTTTGCGGGCCCCCCTCTACAAGCCTGGGGCACAGCCCAGAAATCTGTATCCTCAGCACGCACCCTGGGCAATGCCGACGCAGCAAATCCGTGGACCACACTTTAAGTAACTCCTTTTCTCCCCCTAGTAAATTAGGAAGATTTTTTTTTTCCCGTACAATGAAACAAAAATCTAGGCTCCATTTGAAACCAGTTGAGCTGCAGGCGAGATCTGCCAAGTTGCAGCCTTTTGCCCACTGGCTCTCTCTCTCTGCCTCCTTTGCCAGAAAACAAGCCAAGCAAGATGGAGGCTGGAACTGGAGGCTGAGTCATCCCCCCTTTAATAGGCACTTTAGTAACTGTGTCAACTCACCCAGAAGCAGGGAGGTGGGGGCTGGCAGGGTACACCTTCTAACCAGCGAAGGCAGCTCTGGGAGGCTGGAAGTCTGCAGCTTGAGCTGGAGAGGGCAGACCTCTCTTGAACTCCCAGCAGCCTGCCTCCCATCTATCACCTGGGAAACCTTCCAGGCTGGGGCAGCTGCTACAAATGCCGGCTCCCCCTGGAACCTCTCCTCCCAGAAAGTCCATCTCCAGGTGAGCTCAATTACCACCTCACCTCCTCCCGGAAGCCCCTTCTGATTTATCCCACTGTTTGTGACCTCTGCCCACTCTGGAGCCTTCAGCAGTTAGTTCCCTGAACCACCCATTTGACCTTGACTGTCTTTTTTTTTTTTTTTAAGTTGTGGTAAAAAAATAAAACACATAACATGAAATCTACCCTCTTACCAGTTTTAAGTGCGTGGTCCAGTGTTGTGAGCTGTCGTCACTATGTTGTACAGCAGCTCTCTAGAACTTTCTCATCTTGCACGACTAAAATTCTGTACCCATTGAACACTCCCCAATTGCCCCTCCGCAGCCCCTGGCAACCACCATTCCACTTTCTGTTTCTATGTACCTGACTACTGTAGCTACCTCATGTAAGTGGGATTAAGAGGTGGAAACAATCGCAATGTCCATCGACAGGTGAACGGATAAAGAAAAGGTGGTATGTGTATGCAATGGGACATTATTCAGGCATAAATAAAGAAGGCAATCCTGTCACATGTGGTCTCATGGATGGACCTGGAGGACGCTGTGCTAAGTGAGACAAGCCGGTCACAAGAGGTCAGATACTGCCTGAGTCTACCATGCGAGTGCACCTGAGTCATAACACGGAGCAAACACAGGTTCTCCACCCAGGCTGCACGCTAGAGTCATCTGGAGAACCGTAACAACCTCCACACCCGGACAACTGCTCCCAGACCAATTAAAGGGCAAGCTCTGTGGGATCCGGGCCGCCACAAGCTTCCCAGCAGGTGGTGAGGTCGAGAACCCAGGGTTTGGAGTCAGAAAATCTAATTTTAAGTCTTGAATCTTCCATTTACTTGGTCGGTGGCCTTGGCCCGTGACTTGACAATAATAAGGGATTAATAGCCCTCACTGAGCACTGACTGTATGCCCCCTGCTGTTGCTGCCAACGCTGTTTCATTTCAAAGGAAGCAGAGGCCCAGGGACATCAAGCAGTTTGCCCAAGGTCACACAGCAGGGAACCACTGGGACCAGATTTGAATGCAGGCAGCCAGCTCAGCAGGGCATGTCTCTTGAGCTCTAGGGAGCGGGCTCCCTCACCATCCGGATATCACACCTTATTCTGGGACGGTCTGAGGGGCTTTCAGCATCCTCTAATCAGGACAAAAGGTTGCCATAGGATGACAAAGAGGAAAAGCAAGCTTCAGGAAAACACAAACCCAAACCCAACTAAGAGGACAGAGCATGGCGGTGGCCTTGTCAACACCCGCAAACACATCACCAACTCAGGGCCCGACTGGGAAGGGGGATGCCCTTTTGGATAGACACTCATCTGTCCATCACATCCTTACCCACTATTCCTTTCTGGACTAGGCGGCAGCAGGTTCTGGCAGTTTAACTTCCTCTCCGCAGCGCTCCCCCCACCACCACCACCACAAAAACAACCTGTTATGTAAGGTACCCCTGTGCCAAGGTCACGTCATGCCCCCCCTTTCCTCACTTGTGTCCAAGCCCCTGGTGAAATTACATTATTGTCCTTCTGCAAACACTGAGAAGCAATTTCTTCCTGGTTCCTCCCCCTCTCTCCTTGTTTCAGTTGAGGACAAATACTGAGCAAGGATGCAGGTTGGGCTTTGGGACCAGGGACAGGCTGTGCTGGTCTCCAGGGTGGTGAGAGGTATGCTGGGCGCCATGGTGGGTCGGCTGCCATTGGCTGTGTCCTGTTTCTCTCCCAAGGGTGTGAGCTGCTTTGGGCCAGCCACCTTTATAGCAATTCCCAGCAGCACTGCCCGTGGGGCCTCTTTCTGGTTGCCAATCACTGTATTTCCTGGTGTATAAAACCCAAATGAAGGCAATTTGTCTCCCTTCCCCCAGGGGGCATTTGGCAACGTCTGGAGACATTTTTGGCTGTCACAATTCAGTGTGTTTGTGTGTTACCGGCATCTTAGTGGGTGAAGGCCAGAAATGCTGCTAAATATCCGACACACGCAGAACGGACCCACAACAGAGAATTATCTGGCCCCAAATGTCATTTATGCCAACGCTGAGACACCCCGGTATATAATATGGAGCTCTTATGAGGAAGATTTTTTTTTAAGAAAACATTCACAAGCACTTTTCATAATACAGCTATTTAAAACTACTTCCAAGTGGTTTTGCACTGAAAATAGATCCTTTTTTCTCATGTAAGAGTAGGTAATTCTACGCTGACATCCAGTTGCAAACTGTACACCTGTCTCCATGTTACAATATTCTAGAAACTGAAAGCAAGAGGGCAAAAATCACATTTATAAATTAATAAATTGAGCTCAATGAAAATAGGCACATAGCAAATTTCTGGTGGTAATAGATTAAACTGTAAAGTAATGAGGAATAACTCACGTTAGCTTTTATCATCTGTGTTGGATGTGCAAGAATGTAGCCTTGGCTGCAGTGCTTTAAAACTCTGTTGTGTGGCCACACACGACCACTAGGGGCGGTAGCAGCATCACTTGCTCTTTCACTTTCTGGCCACTTGGCCTTCCCGTGTCCATAACACAAATAAATGCATGGACAGGAGGATAATTTTTGGATACGTATTTTTCAGAGGGAGGAGTAAAATTTCATATACCTGTCCAGATATAAACTACTTCTTGTTCCATGTTTACCTCCAAATGTAAAATGAAAACCCATATGACTTACGTAACATAGATAGGTCTGATCCCTTAAAATGATGGTTTGCAAACTTTTGTGATCATCAGAATAAGCTGGCAGGCTTATAAAGCTCAGGTCTGGGTCATGCCCATAGAGATTTAACAGGTCTAGAATCTGCATTCTCACAAGTATTCCATCTGTGCCCTAAATGGTTCAATCGCTTCACACACGTGTATACACACATGCACACGCGTTTCTATTTTACGGCCTGCATTGATAGAGTATGTTCATGGCCTCAAGTCTTTGCTCCCACCTTCACCTCTCTCCCTCATCCTGTTGAGTACGTGCTCGACAAACTGTGAGCAAATGGGAGAGAGAGAGACTACCGTCAGAGCTAAGCATTACCCCCATTTTGCAGATTAGGGCACAGGTTTAAGGCATCCAGAGGCCTGCTCAAGCCTCTCAGCTCCTAACTGCAGAGTCGGGTTGGAACTGGAGCCCATGTGCTTTCCATTGCAGGCCCCTGCCTCCCAGGGAGGGTTTGGGGGGGTCACAGAAGCCCAGCACTGTAGCCTTAGGTAGGAGCAAGCAAAGCAGTGATCAGAACAGAAAAAGAGCAATCAGAGCTCCTGTTCCACGGGCAATGAGTCCGAAGTCTCCCCTCCTTAAAGCCAGACGCGCTCTGTAATTGGCACGCGCGACACCGCAGAGGCGCTGCGCCTGCGGCCCGCGGTGCCGGGTTGCACAAGGCCTCCCTCATCCCTTGGAGTCACGGATCCCTGCAGTTCCACAAGCCAGAATGGGAATTAGGGTCAGGAGGGGGCGAGCGTGCGGGGCGTGTTGGGCTTTCCTGGAGGCCGGAAGCACCTGATCATATACCCAGGTGTGGCTAAACCAAAATACGTATTTCTTATCTCCTGTTGGGCTGGGATGCACTACAAGGCCAGCATGAGAGGAAACCAGTTCAGAAAGAGGAGATGGAAAATCTGACAAGGGAGGAACAAAGCACGTATCTGAATTCCCTGACACCAGAGAGAACATCAGAGTTCACACTTTTTAATATTACTTACATTCTCCCCAAAGGGACCCGTAGAAGAAAGATGAGATTGGCGGGGAGGTGTGTGTGTGGGGGTGTCATGGTATGTGGAATCATGGTCACCCCAAAGATGTCCACATTCTAATCCCCAGAAGCTGTGAATGTGTTACCTCACATGGCAAAGGGGCTTTGCATGTGTGGTTAATAATCTTGAGATGGGAAGGTCATCCTGGATTATTGGGGGCGGAGGGGGGTCCTAATCACAGGTCAGAGGGGAGAGAAGCTGTGCTGCCGGCTTTGAAGATGGAGAGGGGGGCCGTGTGCCTGGGAATGTGGTAGGCTCTAGAAGCTGGGAAAGGCATATGTACACTCCCAAATGGAGGAAATGGACTCCTCCCCGAGAGCCTCCAGAAGGAACCAGCCCAGCCCAGCCGTGACGGGGGTGAAACAGATTTGAGACTTCTGACCTTTTCTGTCTGAATCGGCCAGTCACTGTTGCTTGCAACTAAGAACGCTAATACTAAATTTGGGTGCTTCAAACAACGGATGCTCTAATGCGGAATTGGCAGAGCAGAGGGGATGGAGGACCCGTCATTCCAGGCTGGGAAGCAGAGGCCCTTGGTGTTGCTGTTGCAAAACATTTGGTTTACACCAAGGTTTGGCAAACTTTCTCTGTAGAAGGCTGGATAAGAAACAATTCAAGCTTAGTGGTCATACGGTCTCTTAGAACTGTGCAACTCTGCCTTGGAACGCAGCCAGGAACCATATGTAAATTAGTGGGCGGGGCTGTGCGCCAATAAAACTTTATTTACAAAATCAGGTGGTGGGCTGGATTTGGCCCACGGGCCATCGTTTAACCCTGGTTTAAATCATCCCCTACTTTATACCAACCATGTACCTATGGATGCTGTAATACGAGAAAATTGTAGAATCACATCAGGATGATGCCATGTTCAGCTTCTTAGAATCTTCAGTAAGTTCCTATAAGAAAAAGTCAATCTTGGGGCAAAGATGGCCCATCTAATGGCAAAAATGGAAGAAAACATGGCTTTCCTGAGATGCGTTCTGCCTGAAGCCTGCAATCTCAATTGATGGAGAATGCCAAGGATTCGGAGATTTGCAGGGGTGGGCAAGGCAAACCCTAAACCAGGGTTAGAATTTCATTCTTCAGGATCAAATATATGTTAGGTCACAAGTATTCAGTAAATGGATGAATGAATGAATGAAACAAGTGATAGGCTAATTTCCTGAATGGAAGAAACAGAAAACTGAGTCCTCTGGGGTAACCATCATCCCCTTGTCACATGGACAAAACAACAACAACAACAAACACCCCTAGAAACTCAAATAATGGACAGTGGCCCCTGAAGGTGTTAGCTTGCAACCCCTGCATGGAGACAAGGAAATGTAGGTTCTTTGGATAGCTTTTACAACTTTTGGCATTCCTTAGGTAAAAAGTAAACACCTCTTTCTGGCTGAATCTTTTTCATTTTTTAGTTGGGAGTGTGCTGTACAGATAAGTCTTATTTTCACCATCACCCAACCCTCAAAGCAGAAGTCCTTATTAAGGACACACTAAAGAACGGGACCGGCTACATAATTTGCAGGGACCATTGTAAAATAAAGATGTGGGCTATTTGCTGAAATATCAGTAAGAATCCTAAGACAGTGCTAGAAGATCAGTAACCACCAGGCGTGGGGCCTTGGAGCATGGGGTCCTGTGCAGCTGCTGGCTGTGTCCAGGAAGCTGGCCCATTAGAGAGGCAGAGGAACTGGGAGACTGCCCTGAGACCAACTGTCAGACGTCAGCTGCTCACCGTCCAAAACATATTATCCTCCTGATGAGCTGCGGGCAGAGCCCTCCACTCCACTGGCACCATTTTACCCTAGACGCTGTGAACATCACAGTCTGTGGCTCTGGGCGATTTGGTTTTAAGCTTTTATTTTTCATGTACAGTTTCAGATTATACAAAACATAGAAAATGGACTGTTTTAAAGGCACATTAAGTAGAAAGTATCTAACTACCCTAAAAGTCACATTTGTCCCCAAACCAAGATTCAAACTTAACCTCTCGGCTTTTCCCTAACATTTCTCCATCACCACCTGCTCCCCCAATATACAAAACTGTCTGTCGTGCTGTATTGTAAGTAACCTTTCAACTATTAGCGAGTTTAGTAATTCCCCACCCAGGCAGATTTTAAATGGCGCTACAGCTTCCATCTAAGCTACTGTGTTTAGTGTGTTTACAGACGGGCTTGGAGGTCCAGGCATCTTCATCGTTACTACAGAGCATCCTAGGACCTCGGCCCGTTGATTACAGGTGCGTACAGGCACACAGCCTGTAGCAGAGTACGAAGGGGTGGGGGTGTGGGGGTGGAGATCTCCAATTTTCAGGTATTCAGGTATAAATATACATCTTCACTCAGAGCAACAAATCAATTTTCCAAACTCGTTTGAACAGAGATCCCAAGTAATTTTAATGCAAATAACAAAACGAGTTAGTCTGTCTCCATCCAGAGCCCCTCAACGAAAGAATTACAGTACTTTATTAAAAATGTCCTAAAATGCGCAAACTACAGTTCCTTCCAACACAGTTGTTACATAACAGATTTGGTCCTAATAAATATTTGCTTCTTGGATGTCTCGGATACTTTCCTCTGTTGTAGTTCTCGAATAACTGACAGTAAGCACCGAGTGACGGCGGATTCTGCTTACAGGTAAGAAGTTTGAGTATTTTCTCTCTCACGCCATCACGTTTCCTACCTCCCCAGTGCGCGTCACCCCGCGGGGAAAGGCAGCTCTCGTGTGTCACAAAACCTTGGCATCGCAGAGGGATGTGGGCACTGAATGTTATACGGTAGTGGCAACCAGCCAGGAAAACCCGTGGGGTCCTTTCAGAGTCTCATACACCCCTGAAGTTTTGGGGGAAGGAAATTCATGCACGGCTTGGGGATCAGGCTTACCAGATTTCTGGTTCTGAGGGTTGTTTGCTTCCATTGTGGCCACCAGGAAACTATAGAGAAAGCCACCTGGGTAGAAAGCTTAGGGCACTTTAGACCCACCTTCCTCCAGAGGCTGGCATAGCATGCTGCAACCCGCAGGGCTGTGACCCACACTCCTACCTATCACATGTCTAGTGGCAGTTTTCCATCATGGCACAAGGTGGCAATCTATCCCGTCACTGGCCTGATGTCACCCTGCACTGTGCTGGTGGCCTCTCCGTGGGGAGGATATCCTGTCTCAGAGAGGGTGTCTGGGTTTGCTCACCCCTGTTTTCAGAGCCTTCCACAGTGCCTGGAACATAGTAAGCGTGGAGTACTCTGCTGAAAATGAACAAGCAATGAATCAATGAAAGAATGAGTAGATGGACAGATCACCCAGTCCTGAACTAAAGAGGAGTCCGTGATGGCCCAAAAACTACTCAAAACAGATGCCTCTCCAGCTCCATGGGGACTGGGCCGATGGCAAATCACGCCACTTAGCAGGTCAAGTGCAGAAGCATTTAAGTAGCACCCACGCTAAGACGTGAAAGGCAGGTCTCACACGGGCCCAGGCACACCTCCCCAGCAGTGTGCTCGAAACAGCAGAGGAAAAAGGCACTGAGGCACAGAGCTTCCTCCAACGGCATTTCCCCGGGGTCACCTGCATTGCCACACCCCGCATGGTGCTTTTACACCTAAAGACAAACTCCCCAAAGCCCTGTTTCTCAGTGTAGTCTCAGGAAGATCTGCAGCACTCGCTCACCCCGGCCCTGGCATGGCAGACTCTCCCAAGTGACACCTGTGCCCACTGAAGTCTGAGAACCGTGGTAATCCGGGTCCCTCTCACTGCTTCACTGGCTGTCAGAACCCTGAAGACGCTCCACAGAAGTAAATGTTCTCTGGGTGGAACAGATGACACTGCCCAGTACATGCCATCTGCACGGGCTGTGCGAGCGATATTTAGGCTGATCTCAGTGCCTCCAGGAACATTTAAGGGTAGGCAGGTGTGCAGCCAGTCCCCTCCACCCCCACGGGCCTCCCTTTTCAATTCTTGGTTGCGTTCTTTGCAGCCTTCAACACAGTTTGTAATTAGTTTTCCTAATTGGTTTTTAATCCATCTCCTCGATTAGACAATGAGCCCCATAAGGAGAGAGATTATCTCAACATGGTATCACTGTGCCTGGCACACATAGCATTTTGTAACTTATGCTGATGAATGAATGAATGGATGGATGAATGAATGAATGGATGGATGGATGAATGAATGAATGAATGAATGGTGGATGGGTCCCCTGGAGGCTCTAGACATGGGGTTAGTAGAGGCCAGCCAGCTTAGAGGGCAGGGTAGGAAGAGAAGGCAGAGGCGTTCTGACTTAGAGTGAAAAAGGGCCTGCCCCACCAGGGTGGCTGGCTGTCGGGGTGCGTGGCTGCGACTGGAGTCTGGCTGGTCCAGATGTATGCAGCTGTGGGAGACGTTGTTGGATCCAGAGCTGATGGAGGCCAGGGCTTTGGCCTGCAGTGGGTTCTACGCCCACCCCCCCACCTTTGTCATGAGGACATCTTTAACATATGTGAGGCAGCTCTGCTCCCCGGACCCTGGGGCTGTGGTCCCCAACTTTAAGGCACGTTGTAAGCCTCACCAAGGAGCTTGTTAGGAATGCAGGCTGCCAGGCCCCACTCCTGAAGACTCCGATTCCGTAGGTCTGAGGGGGAACCGATAGTCTGCATCTTACAAGCAGCGCTGGGGACCACAGGTTGAGATGCTCTGTGTCAGGGGAAGCCCACATCTGACCCCCAGGTTAAAGATCACCCTCCCTAAGGCAGCAAGCAGGCGACGTTGTCTGCCAATCTGGGTGACACTTTCTGCACCCTGTCCATTACGGGAGGGTGAGGGCTCTGGTCTGGATATAGACGGAATACCAGAGGCCACACCTGCTTCTTGCTCGGAACTTGGCTGAACACCTGAGGAGCTTTCACCCCTCACCTGCCCCCCCTCGCCCCACCTTCCATCACTAACACCGAGAGATTCGGGGAGGGAAGCTGACTGGAGGGGGGCTTGGCGTGGCCTAAACCTAGGGGAAGGTGTCCCCCCAGACCCGGCTTTCTCGGTCTCTAGTCATCACATCACATCCTGGTGGTTAAGCAACATCCTGCAGAACATTTTTTGGATTTGAGCGTTGCTGGACTTTTGGCTTTGTCTTGTTTGAGACTTTCGGATGGGCGGAGGGGTTCTGAATCCCAACCTTCATAGTCTGTTCTCTGATCTCAAGAATGCAAAAACTCTTCTCCTTTTTTTTTTGGCTTTTAAAGGAAACAATATGTTTGCGAGAAAAACCACAAACAAAAAAAAATGATTATATACAAAACGGTTATCTGAATGTGGATTCTGTACTGCGGCGAAAGCGGCCGAGCTCCTGGTGTCTATTTGCGCTTCCTCAGTATCAGGTACATGAGGCCGCTGATGAAGGTGAACGCGAAGGCCACCCACGCCAGGATGAAGGAGTAGCCGTACGTGCCTTCCGAGGTCAGGGCATAGAAATTCTGGTTTTGGCTGTGAAGTTCTTGGCGTCGGTCTGTGTAAATGGAAGCTGCAATCACGACGGACAAGCCTGTCGGAAGAAAGCCACGATACCAATAAATCACAGGCCAGTGTGTCCCACGTACCTCAGGGGACTCTGGCCGGAGCTGAAGACCAACTTCAGCTTGTGTTATTATAGGCATTTATTTTAGTCTATTGGAAAGACGGCAGCTAATATTTTGCGGCAGAATATCACTGCCTCTAGCTGACATTTTGCTTCCCGTTCTTGGTAGCTGAACACAATTTTATGTGGGCAGCCGTGTACCCAGTCAAGAAGATACGTCCTAAATGCCTAAACGTCTAAACCAGGGGTCAGCCTGACAGTAAATACTTTAGGCTTTATGGGCCCGTACAGTTCCTGTCACCACCTACTCAACTTTGTCCTTCCCCTTCTTACGGCTTTAGATGCTGTTAGGTCAGGATAGCGTGTCTGGAGCCACAGCAGCCTTTTGGGGACCATGAGGAAGTCATCACTCTGAAGATGACAGCAAAGAGGGATGGAAAGAGTGAGGGTTCTGGGTGAGGCTGCGGAGGTGCCAAACCCACTCTGGCACCCTCTGCCCCCAGGCTATTTGTTATATTCAAGAAGTAAAGGTTTTTATGGCTGAAGTCATTGTTAATTGGATTTTCTTACTTGCAGCCAAAAGCATCCTAATGGAACCACCAACATTCACAGATACTAGTGCGAGGATGAGATTCAGAACCATGATTTGGGGGGATCTGCTGCCTCTCCTGGCCAGGTGAGAGTGACCATCAGGGTACCCAGCCCTTCTCTGCCGATCAGACTGTTGCTCCTGGAAACCTGAACCTACAGCTAAGTCACAGTCTTCTGATCCTGCCAGCACCTCCCTGCAGGGACCGCCCACCAGTTTCTGTGGCCTGAGTCCTCTTTCCAAGACCCGGTTTTCAGCTTTTCCTTGGACTCTTGTGAGCTACCCCGGCATCCGGTCTCTTACGTAAGTTAGAGCTTCTGTCGCTCGCCCCTGTACCTGCCCGACTGATACGGCGTCTAAACACTGCAGGCTTGGGGCAGAAAGGGCCGGGGCGGGTCCTTGGGCCAGAAAACGGCCAAAGGAGTTGTTGCGGACGGAAGGGGCCCTGTACTGTCCTATCAAAATCTGGGGCATTTCCCTCAATGTATATCAAGGTAATCGGTTTTCACTAAATGGCCTTGTGGATAGACAAACGGAGGCAATGACAGAAAGTAAACTTCAGTGGGTCTCCTCTCTACATGTTCAGTGGTGAGATTCAATTGCTTTTCATGGGGTGAGGAGTGGGATGTCCGCGCCTCTTACTGGGATGAAGAGAAAGTAAAGGGCAGAGCAGACGCCCCCTCACTGATGCCCTTGGGCAAGTCTCTCGGCCTCACCGGGTCTGGGTCGCTGCTCCCAAGTGCTGGGCTCCCGGACGGGAACACAAATCCCAGCTTCTAGCCTGACAGATTCTGATTCAAGAGGTTAAGGTGGGGCCTCGCGGTCCACGCTTTAGAAAGGTCCCCGAGGGATCCTTGTGGAATTGGCAACTCGGGGACCCAGGGACCTTCCAGGTTCTTTCGCACTTGAAATGCTCTCATCGTCTGCCTGCGTCCTGGAGGGGTGGTCCCTGGCTGATGCGGTAAAGTGCCCTGATAGGATGCTGTACGTGACCCACCATCCCACTCTGCCCAGGACAGAGGGGTTTCCTGGGATGCAGGACTCTCAGTTTTAAAACTGAGACAGTCCCAGGCAAACCGGGACAGGTTGGTCACCGTAGTGTGTGCTGAGGGCATGGCAGGTCTGGACTTGACCCTGGGGTGAGAGGGATGAAATCTGGGAGGTAGATGGAAGGAAGGGATAGTGGTCAGAACCAAGCACTGGGTTGGCTGTGAAGCTCAGATTTCCCACCCACATCAAGCTGCCCATTAAATCCCAGAAAGCACAACAGAAGGGGCTTCCGGTCTTCATCACTTGGAAGCTTTAACTCTCTAGTGAGAAACAACAGATGATCGTGCTGGGGCATACGTCTTCATCTAACTTCAGCGTTGCTAAAATTCCCAAGTAGAAAAAAGTGCTCCGAGACACGTTTTTTTCTCTAAGTTCCTCCAGGATTGAGGCTGTGTCTTGTTCATCTCTGTATTGCCAGCAGCCCCCCACGGCCTGGGCCAAGGGAGGCACTTCTGACACCAACCAGCCAAAAAAATTACCTGTTGATGGCTTCCCACCAGCTTGGGACAAAAACCCCCAATCCCACAAGGCTGACAGCACCCCGTGGAGTCCGGCCCAGCTGCCTCTCTGGTGCAGCTCCCAGCATGCCTCCATCGCTACACTCCAGCCCCACCGGCCAGCCCTCAGGCTCCCCCATCACAGGGCTCCGTTCATGCTGTTCCCTCTGCTGGGCACACTGTTCCTTCCCCTCTCTACCATGAGAGCACTTTCTAGACAGCAACTCCTGCTCGCCCTACAGAGCCCAGCTCCGGAAGGGCGTCTTCCCCTAACGAAATCCAGACGCCAACAATGTAAAACGTCCCACTGTGGTACCTCGGCACAGCAGCCAACTTCTCCCTTCCAGGTCCGCACCTGCCACCCTCCTCCTGGCTTCCACCCATCGGTGGTGGGGAAGGGAAACCCATCGTTTTACTTACATGACAGGAGCTGAATGATGGAGGTTAAAACAAATCTCTCTCCCTGCTTGAGGCGGAAGAGCTGGAGCAGGAAGATCAGAAAGGCGATGCAGCACAGGATGGTGGACAGGATCATGGTGGCCTGGACAGCCTGCATCGTGGAGTAGTCTGTGGGAAAGTATAGGAACGCAGCCTGAGCACCGCGGGCCTCTGGGCCCTGGGGTGCAGGGCAGCTCAAGTCGGGGGGACAGGGGACAGAAGTGCAGGGCATCAGGTTGCCGTCTGCACGGTATGGACACAGGGCAGCCCAGGGTTCTCCCCAACACCCCCTTCCCTCTGGTGACCATTCACGCCCTTGACCAGACGAGCCCATGTCATCTGGGAAACAGAGCAAGAACCACCTGCTCTGCCTTCTTCCTGGTCTGGGTCACTGAGACCAAGTGTGTGGCTCTCGCATGGGGGATTTTCTAAAGGGCCAAAACCTCAGGTTCCAATCCGGCAGATTCCGGTTCAAGAGGCCAGGATGGGAAGGGTCAGGACCGGGGGTCTGAGTTTTATAACGACCTCCTCCGCAGGGATTCTCGGGGACTTGGCGCTCATGAAACCAAGTGACCTTCTGGAAGTATATGCATAAGGAACTGAACCTTGTGATCATTACTTAGGAAAAGCAAAGTGAGGTTTTCTCAGATCAGTCTTAGAGGGCAGGGTGAGAAGTTGGGGCTCGGTACAGGGGAGTTCCAGTAGAGAAACAAGCTAGTCTTGGGGGAGGCAGCCGCATGAGGACAGACACAGCTGGAGCCCTGCACCGCAGGTACACAGCAGGGGTCCAGTGCCGGGGCTGGACTCACCTGCGTGGGCCTCAGTTTCCCAACCTGTGAAATGCGGATAGTAATAGCTCCCGCCCCAACAGGGTAGGAGACTGGAGTGAACTCAGGCATGGAAGGATTTTAGGGAGCACCCCCAAAAGGGAGCCCTGTGTAAGGGCTGGATATTATCATCAGGACACAGGAAAGATGGGTGAGGGGACAGTGCCCAAAGCTGCAAAGGAAAACCTTCTCCACTTTTTTTTTTTTTTTTGCAACTTTGCCTGAAAGCGACTGGAGAGAGGCATCATTTTAAGTGCTTAATGAAATGTTTAGAGCAATGGCTCTTAGTTCATTCTGGCGCACATTAGGATCGCCTGGAAAGCATCTAGCCCCTGTCCCCATTGCTTACAGTGAGAAACGCCAGACCCGCACACACACAAATACACACCGCATGGCTGCATCATATGAAGTCCAAGGACAGCCGGAAGGAAACTCTAGTGACAGAAGTCAGAAGGAGTCGCCCTCGGAACGGGGTGGTGGGAACTGAGTGGAAAGGGGCCCGAGGGAACTTTCTGGGGCGATGCAATGTTCTCTATCTCGCCTTGGATGGTGATTACATGGGTATATACATAACTGTCAAAGCTCTTTGAACTGAATGAAACCCTAAGAGGTTTGCATTTTCTTGCTTGTAAATTATAGCTCCACTATAAAAACATCTGAGAGGCCGCATCAAAACGAAATCAATCAGAATCTCTGGTGGTGTTGGGATCAAGCATGGGGGGTGGGGGGGCCGCGTGGGGGGTCAAGTCCGACATGGGCCACGATTGTGACCCCCCCCCCCGGCTTCAGGCTGTGCTTCCCAAATTTGCCCGATCCCAGGAACCACCTGGGGGTTATTAAAACCAGATTCCTGAGCCTCTCTCCCTGAAATTCTGATAACAGTTGTTCTGGAGTGGGCACCAGGAGTCTGTGTTTTTAGCAAGTATCCCAGGTGATGGGACTCATGGCTGCTGTGGACTGAATGTTTGCACACCCCCCGCCCCCCCCACCCATTCATATGTTGACATCTTAACCCCCAACAGGGTCACGGTATTTGGAGGTGAGCAGGTTGTGAGAGGGGGGCCCTCAGGAACGGGGCTGGCGCCCCTAAGACGACAACACAGCAGCTTGCTTCCTGTCTCTGCTCTCTGCCATGGGAGGCCATTATGAGAACCAAGCTGCTTGCAAACCAGGAAGAGCGTGCGCACCAGACCCCGGGTCTGCCCACACCTCGTGAGAAAGAAACGCCTGCCGTCTCAGCCACCCAGCCTATGCGGTTGTTACACCAGCCGCAACGACCAAGATGTGACTTTAGGAGAAAAGACAGACAGGTGTTTAGAACAGGGTTTCTCAAAGTTAGGGGGGTGGGTACAGAATATTTCACCGGTGCCGGACGAGCTTAGTGCAAGGTGGAACCCCACCAGGGCACCGACCAACAAAACCCGCCTAATGGGAGGGATGCTGGCTCTGCTCTCATTTAAATATATCTACAAACCTCAGGGAGTTCTCCACTTGGCGCTTTTATACCACCTGCTAATATCTCAGTTTGGTGGCTGTTTTGTTTTTAATGAGGAAAGAATCAGAAATGGGCTTGGGGCCTTCAAGGCAGGCGCGTCTGGTGAGGGCTTAATAGCATCGTCTGATTTTCAAGGTAGCATTTTGAAAAAGTTTTCCTTCTTCTGAGGCAAGTGACACCAGCTTATCATTTACGGTAGGGATGTAAAGTTCCCTTTAAGATAAACGGATGGCAGGAAAAAGTGAACTATTTTAAAGTCGGCATGTTGTTTCTGTAAAGGCCACACAGTCAATTGGGCTTTGTGGCCATATTGTTCCTTGTTGCATATTCTCCTTTGTCTTGCTTTTTGAATTTTTTGTTTTGTTTTAACTGCTCTTTAAAAATATAAAAGCCATTCTTAGCGCACTGGACTGAATTTGGCTGGTAGTTTGCCAACCCCCATTATTTTAAAGAAAAAAATAACAGGTAAATAATGCCACGTAGGGGATATGAAACGCAAACCATGGAGGGTTGGGAACAGTGCCGCGGAGCGCAGCCAGCTCTCCCAGCTGAACACGGGTGACAGCCGGCGTTCGCAGAGCATAGAGAAGGATGGCTGTTTCCAGGGTCAAGAGTTAACACGGCAGATAAACAGACCTAGAGGGGAGGTGGCAGGGACCACAGTATTTGGTTTAGAGCACAGATGGTCACATCTAGACTGGCATCCTGGGTCCGTCATTCAG
Organism: Hipposideros armiger; assembly: GCF_001890085.2. Taxonomy (NCBI): domain Eukaryota; kingdom Metazoa; phylum Chordata; class Mammalia; order Chiroptera; family Hipposideridae; genus Hipposideros; species Hipposideros armiger. The sequence continues at coordinate 1,088,458 of NW_017731499.1, forward strand.
TCCTGGCTGGGTGACTTTGGGTTTCTGCTCTGTGCCTCAGTTTCCCCATCTTAAAACAGGGCCCATGGTCCCTGCCAGACAGGGCTATGTGATCACTTAGGTAAAGGACTTAGCCCCGTGTCTTGCAGTAAACCTTCAGTAAGCGATGTCTTCTATTGGTATTTTTGCTGCTCTTCTTATAAACGTTGATACTTTTATTGAGGGAACGGTGAGACTTTAGGAGCCAGTGAGGGGTGGTGAGGAGGGGGGGGTCCCTTGCTCCCTAAATAGGACTGCCAGACTTGGCAAACAAACAAAAGCAAACACAAAAACAGTGCCCGTTAGACAAGCAGTACTTTCTTAGTATAAGTATGTCCTATGTAATATTTGGGACATACTTAAACTCAATGATTTGTGGTTTATCAGAGATACCAAATTTAACAGGGCGCCCAGGATTTTATCAGGCACTGGGACCCAAAGAGCCTCTTCCATCAGCTCTACGACAGAAAACAGAACCATCCTCTCCAGCGTGAAGGAGAGTAACGAGCTGGCATGTTTTTACGTGGGATTTCCTGCATTTGCAAAGCCCTTCTGTAGATACAGAGGCACGTGTGTTGCTATTATCTCCATCTACAGCTGAGGACACTGAGATTTCCAGCGTTCAAGCGACCTGCCCCAAGGTAAGGTCACACAGCTCATAAAGGAGCCAGCTTGGCTCTCGAGTTTCTGCCGCTGAGATGAGGGGAAGTGACACAAATGTCAACTAGGTTTCTGAGCCTACGGAAAGGGGAGGCTTGGCTAGAAGAGGAGGCGGGGAGAAGGTTCTAGATCAGGGCTGAGGCTGAGAAAAGGTGAAGAAGGAAGCTCTGCTTGGCTAAGAATCAGAGAGGAGAAAGGTGGGCCCATGGGAGCCGGGGTCGGTGGCCCCTCCGGCCTCTGGCTTCGCCAGCTGACCGCACTGAGCCCCCAGCCAGGCCACGCCCAGTGTGCTGAGGGCAGGAGCAGGTGAGGAGTAGGGAGCGCGGAGGCCTTCCTGCTGAGCGTCCTCTTTTCACTTGGGGCTTCTCAATTAGCTTCACACTCACCGAGAAAGGCATCACTGATTTCTGTACAATTTGTGCTGTTGATGCAGATTTTCCAGACGTCTGCATAGAAGCCTTCCCCTACCCACCAGGCCTGTAACACAAACAGGAACACAAGGGAAGGTCGACCGTTAATTACGAAAGCATCGTACAAGGTGCCAGGAGAGGACCTATCTCCTAACTGGGTGGGAGGCATGGTGGTCAATGGATAGTCGAGACCAGTGCTTCTCAATCTGCAGTGTGCACGCGCATCGCCTGGAGATCCGGTTAAAATGCAGATTCTGATTCGAGAGGTCTGGGGCAGGGGCCTAAGATTCTGCATTTCGAATGAGCACCCTGGTGGTGCCTGGCTGCTGATGGGAGTAAAATAAGAGATGGTCCCGGCCCTCGTGGGGTGGAGGAGGGGAGACGAGGCTCAGCTGGTGGCAATCAGCAGACAGCGGTCAATCCCACAAGAACCAGAGAGGCGACAGCAGAAGGGAGTGAAAAGGGTGACATCTGGGTGGGGGGCAGCCTGTCATGGATGAAATGATCAGACGAGACTCTCCTGCCTTCAGTCCAAATGCTTTCTTTTCTCCACAGTGCCAGGCATAACTCCTAACTCTGAATGACTATCCTGACTCACTGATGGGCAAGAATGCCCACGTGTGTCTCCTCAGTAAGTGCCACAGTAATACACATATGCAGGATTAACGGGCGCTGCGGCTGGTGGCTTCTCTGCCCCCCGATGTCTGTCTACCTACCCCGCTCACTGTGTCTGAACCTCTTCAGGTTCCCTAAAGGACCCGATGCAAGAAATAGAGAAAGGAGATTCTAAAGAACACCCAATACCATTTATTTCACCAAGCGTGGGCCTTGTGGATAAGGGCAGGGTGCAAATATTTTCGCCCACTGCATCCGTGTGATCCCTGTCCGGGCCACTCGTGGCAGCTTTTTGAGATTCGGCAGGAACCCAAACCTGATTATTGCACTCATCTGCCCCTTATAGGATCTATGGCCAGGAGAGCTCTGCCACTTGCTGCGATGGAAATTCCAGCAGGCGCCCTAACCGCCCTGAGGCCCAGCTCTCTCATCATAAAACAGGGCCATGGAGAGGACCTATCTCGCAGACTTGAGGTGGGGCTCAACTAAGATGATGCACATAAGCGGGCCGAGCACAGGACCTGGCCAGAGTGTCTAAGTGATAGGTGGTGTGATGGTCTATGTCATTATGATCGATCAACAGGAGTCTATGGAGCTGGTGGCCACTCAGGAGGCGTACTTTTTGAGGCTTTCTGAGCAGTGTTTCTAACTCTAAATGTCTCTGCGGTCTGAAATGATCAGGACTGAAGCCAGGCCTTTGGATCGGGGTGTGGGCCATAGAGGACCTCTGGTAAAAAGCTTCATTTCCTGTTGGGAGGGATATTAATCTATGTCAGTGGGTTATGTACTAGCCATGTGGCTAAGAGCTGGATAACAAGGGAAAGAGTTCAATGTTTCCCAGGAGCACGGGCAGAGTCAGGAAAGTTCCAAGCATGGGCTCTGCTGGGGACGGCATGGCCAGGTGGGCTAACAACAAGGGAATCTGTCAGTAAGAAGGCAGGAGGGGCAGGGGTCATCTGGGATGGGTCACCCAGGGGACCAAGGGCAGTGGTCCTCAACCGAGGGAGATTTTGACCCCCAAGGACATTTGGCTGAAGACATGTTTGTTTGTCTCACTGGGGTTGGGAGTGCTGCTAGTATCTAGAGGGTAGAAACTAAGGATGCGGCTAAACATTCTACAGTGCAGAGGCCAGTCCCCCCGCAACAAAGCACAATCCAGCCCCAAATGACAACAGCGCCAAGGTTGAGTCATTCAGCTCGGCAGGGCTGGGTTTAAGCTGAGTCCTCAAAGGGCTCCCTACAGCCCCGGTATTACGTCAGGCTCTGTGGGGGAATCAGGGATGAGGGGAAGAGGTCCCTGCCCATCTAGACCTAAATGTGGGGTGTTCTGAACCCCGACACTTAGGCCAGAGCCCTCAGGCCTGGGCAGAGGGAAGGGGCATGCCTTGGGAGGGAGGACAACCCCAAATCATAATCACCTTGGGGGAGTTCTCAACTCTGCCACTGACTCTAGGGTCCAGGGTTTGGGGACCGTCAGAAGGAAAGGGAACTTACATTGTCGAGGGTGGCGATGAAAAGCAAGGCCGCAGAGGTGATATGGAAGACAATGATGAAAGCCAGAAGCACCAACATTTTCACAGGGCACGGTGGGCCAAGGGGTCACGATGAAAGCCCAGAGACAGACAGATGTGCTGAACAGGGTGGGAGAGAGAAATTCGAACTTGTCAATGACAAAGCCAAAGTAAAATAAAAAAACAAGCAACTTTTAATGGGGGTTTTAGAAAACCAAAAACAGCTCTTGCCACCTTTCCTCGGCCTGAGAGGCTTGATCAAAGCCTTGCTTTCTTTTCAAAGCTGCTCTTTGTTGCATCCAGACGCCAAATATTTCTTGTGAAGGATCTGGGATAAGGACCAATTAAAATCTCTAACTCTGAAAAGCCTCACACCTCTTCGGCCTGCCAGGGGCACTGGGGCAGGAAGGAGGGGCTCTGTGTGGGCTAAAATGCTGTTCCAGAACCCCCGTCCACCCGGCAATGCCGCGGGAACCTCACAGCACCAGAGGAAACTCCCTCCCTGAGTTGAGTCTTCATTATCACAGTCCCTGCTGCGTAACAAAGCAAAAGTGATCACGATACAAAAATATTTCCTAATGATCTGACCATTTATAAAATTAATCCCCACTCAAACACCCTTCCTCTTAATATCTATCTTCATCTGAACATCTGACCACAAAATGCAAACACAACGTATGGCAGACAGCTGCCATGTCATTTTCCTCCCTCTGGGCACGGGAAGGCTGCATTTCCCAGCCTTCCTTGCAGTTAGGTGGGCCCTTATGACTACTTCTGGCCAATGAGCTATAAGCAACACGGGTGTGTGTCACTTCCAAGGCACAAGCGTTTCCGGATTGAAGAGCAGGTCTAACTTCTCCATGCTTGCTCTCCCTGACGAAATAGCTGGAATGGTGCAGCCAGAACACATTCAAGCCACACTCTCTGGACAGACACTGTGATTGAGAAATAAGCCTTTGAATGTTGAACCACTGAGATTTCAGAGTAAATATTTTACTATGGCTGGACAGTCTGCATAATATACAACAGGAAGCGACTGCAAGGCGAAATTGGAAATCTTGCGAGAGAACTAGGGTGCTACCAAGTTGATGTGACTGACACCAGAGAATCTCCCAGAAGGCTGTAAATGCATTAACATGCAAAGACTTGTCCGAGCTGGACTAGTTAGCAATAAAAGAGGAAAAAGATAAACACGGATGATGTGGGGGAAAAAAAGCATTCAAAAGAATGACTTAAATATCAAAGGATTAAAAATGACACTGGGAAAAACTGAAGTCTTTGAACATTTTTGCAAATATGACCATCGTCTGGGTGAAACGACACACAAATGTCAAGTGAAGATGTCACATCAATCAATCTAGGTGGAAAAGTGAACACTATCAGTCCCTCAAATCAACACTTGATTCATTCTTCTTTCAATCAAATAATTTGTGACAAGTTACTATTACTGAAGTTTTGTAGAACATAACATTTTTAGTTTCACTTATAAAAATACAGACCCTGTTTTCACAGTTTACAATGGCATTTAGTACCAGTTTTAAGTGGATTCGTTTTATTTTTTTAAGTTTCTTTACACACACACACACACACACACACACACACACACACACACACACACTCTCCACCATGTGAGAGTAAGTTGCCTACACCATACTTCTTTATGTCTAAATATTTTGGTATGTATGTCTGAATAACAAGAATGTTCTCTTACCTAACCACAGTAAGATGATCACGATGAAGAAATTTCACATCATACTATCATTTCACCTACAGTCCACCTTCAAATTTCTCCAATTATCCCAATAATGTCCTGAGCTATTTCTTTTTCTGATCCAGGACAAATCCAAGATGAGTGGCATTTCGTTGTCCTATCTCTTTAGTCTCCATTAGAATGGATCCTCAGCCTTTCCTGGCCTTCTGTGACATTGATATTATGTAAGAGTAGTGGCCTTTTATTTTGTAAAATGTGTCTCAATTTGTTTGGTGCTTCCTGATGACTGGATTCAGGGAATGATTTTTCGGCAGGAATTACATTGGTGATGTGTCTTTCTCACTGTTTCCCACCAGGAGGCACAAGATGTCAGTCTTCCCACTAGTGGTGATGCTAACTTTGGTTAAGTTCCACCAGATTTCTCCATTGTATATTTCCCCTTTGTAATTAAAAAGCAATTTATGTGTGTGTGTGTGTGTGTGTGTGTGTGTGTGTGGTATTTCTTCTTGTAATAAAATGCACATAATATAAAATTTATCATTAGTGACATTAGTACATTCACAATGTTGCATATCCATCACCGTTATCTAGTTCCAGAACATTCCATCTCTACAAAAGGAAACCCTGTACCCGTTAAGTAGTCACTTCCCATTCCTCCCCAACTCACCCGCTGGCAATCACCAGTCTACTTCCTGTCTGTGGATTTGCCTATTCTGGACATTCCATAGAAATGAGATCCTACGATATTGTCCTTTTGTGTCTGACTTCTTTCACTTGGCATAGTGTAGGGAGATACGTTAGACAATGTACAGATCTGATCTCTCATCGAAGCGTCACCCCAAGAGTCTGGGCATCCACTGATATTTCTGAAACAGAATCATTTTTAAAAGCCTTTTTCTGATACCGACTCTCCTGCCTGGAGAGCTGCCCTGCACAAACGCTCCGCCCCTTCTCTGTCAGCTCTGGCTCGACCGTGCTGGTTCTCACTCCGTTTTTACCTGACCAAGAACACTCTTTGAGAGCCAGGACCCAGTTAACAATGAGCCAGGAGCCACGCGGCTGCAGAGCCCAGTCTGGGCGGTCCCAGCTGCGATTCCTGCATCATCACTTGGAAGAACCCAGCGAACCAACTCAGAGATTCTTCCAATTCTTTTAAAAAGGACAAATCCCCCTTTGTTTAAGCCTGCGTCATTCTTAGCTGCCATCATACGCTGCCTCCAAAGATGCATTTCTCACACACACACACACACACACACACACACACACACACACACACACAAAGGCTCATGCACCACAGTGAATGCCATGCTGCTTTAATATCCGCTGGAATGCCAAAATGCCAACCTCATCAGGCAGGGCCATAAATTCCAGGGTGGTAACAGCTTCATGTATGGTCCATCTCAGATGACACAAATGCCTATGGACACATAATTAAGACTTTCTAGAAAAGGGGAAAAAAGGCTTTAACCCCATCTTCCCCCAAGTACGTAATTCAAATATTACAGGTCATGATTTGGGATGGTCCACTGATATGGCATTCGGTAACTTGAACCACGCAGCGAGAAAGCCCCCATTCTTTTTTTTTTAAAGAAATTTTACTGGGGAACAGTGTGTTTTTCCAGGACCCATCACCTCCAAGTCAAGTAGTTGTTTCAATCTAGTTGTGGAGGGCGCAGCTCAGTGGCCCATGTGGGGATCGAACCGGCAATCTTGGTGTTATGAGCACTGCACTCTACCCACCTGAGCTAAACGATCACCCCAAGAAAGCCCCCATTCTAATCCTCTGAGTCCAGAAGGAAAAAGGCCTAGTTTGGTGCTTGTCTGTCTCTAACAGGTGCCAAATTTTTTTTTTTTTAAACAACAACAAAAAGCAGAACTTTGGGCAGGCCCTAACGTGTAGCTAGAATTTAGCAATGTTGTTTTGATATTATAATGTTTATTTTAAGGTTCTTTTTATAGGAAGTAATACCACTTATAGCAGTGACATAAAGTTTCCTTAAAACAAATGTATTGACGTTCAAAGAAAAATATTATATAAATAAAAGGAGAGGTGGTTTTCAGTGTCAGCAAAAATCCTGAGGCTGGTTCTCAAAAGCCTAACTTCTGGGAGGCACTGCTTTAATATCTGGGAGTGATTTCAGTTGGAATTCCAGACATTAGGAATAAGCTCGTGCAGAGAAAAGAGCATGTTTCTACAAGAGGTGCAGAAAGGCTTGGGGGCATACACGGGCGGCTAGAGATTGGATTAAACAGTTGGGCATCCAGGAAAATGAGGGAATAGAGAAGTAAATGTCACCATGCTGACATCTGGAATTCAGATCGAGTGACCTCATCAGCAGCTTTGGAGGAAATTATTCCCAAGTAGAGGCGATCTCATAAATCTCTAAGAGGGACTAGAAATGACCCTGTACGCCTGCACGTCTATATCAAAACAGGTCTTCCTGACGCCAGTCTCCCTACAGGCGACCACTGTTCCGGGTTTCCTATGTCTCCGTCCAGAGCTATCTGTTAGGTGGGAACACTTGCTACCCCCTCCTGTTCCCCTGTGGAGGGAGTTGCACCAGTGTAACAAGTCTGGCCTCACGCCCCGCCTCTCACTCACTCCTTCACTCCTGATTGGAGGAGCATCCAGTGCCACTTCCTGGATGGGTGGAGCTCAGCCTTCAAAGGGCTACCAGGCAGGGCTTTGCCCTTCCCCCACACCCCCTCTGTAGGCTAGAAAATGGGTGTGTCTGCTCTTCCAGAGCCCCAATTTCCCTTGGCTGGAGGGGTCCAAGGGCTAGCGGGGGATAGGGCTGTGGCCCTGAGAGCTGCAGCAACTCATTTGGCCACAAGTCTGAGCTAAGTCAGCCCAGCCTTTGCACCATAATTTCCTCCGGAGATCATTCCTTTCCAGTGCATATGAATGGCCGCCTGGTTGTGTGGCTATGCCACAGTCTACTCAACTGGTGCCCATGTGCGTCTTTTCCAGACTTTTCGCGACTCTAAACTGCACTGCCAGTGGGCATCCTTGCAATTATTCGTTTGCACGGACAGATTCCTAGAAGTATGAAGGTGCTGGTTTAAAGAAAGGGACATTTCATTTAAATCTGATTTACTGCAAAGCATCTTGGGCACTGTTAATGCCATGTCAGCCTTGATCTTCAGAGGGTCTTCAGGGTGGTGGAAGGTATTGGACCAAATCTTATGCATGGCCTGGGTGGGTGGACAAGCCCTGATGTCATCCTTTGACTTATTAACATCCCTTAGACTCCCCAGAAATATAATTCTGGCCTCTACAGACCAGCCTCTGCCATCCCACAACACACAGCCATGTTATACTGTTCAGGGGTTTGGTGGGCCCTCTCTGGAGATACTGAACAAAAGACAACTCTCCAGGCTGGGCGTTGGAGGAAGCCTGGCCCACCAAACCCACGGTGGCATCGAGTTTATCCTTGCCATTCACAAAAAGTTGTTTTCCCTTCAAATCACGTCCTACTGAGTGCTGACCCCTTGTCCCTCTCTGCCCTTGCAGGCCACAGTGCTCTGCCAAACTGGCCTGATCTCAGTTTCCTGGAGCACGTCTCCCTTCCACTCCCGGCTGGCTCTCTCTCTCTCTCTCACATTGTTTAGGTCTCAGTTCAAACAACCCCTCCTCAGAGAGAGGGCCCTGACCGCCCAATGTACCCAGGCCCCCTCCACCACTGTCTATCCTAGCGTCATCCAGCCCATCCCTCTGGTTTATTTTCTGCAGAAAAACATTCACTGTCTCAAAGTATCTTATTTGCTCACTTGTCGATTATCTCTCTCCCCCTCTGTTCCCTGCTGTGCCCAGGGCACAACAGGCTACGTGCTGTCATTCTCCAGTTCTAGAAATGTAGAATCGTAAAGGCCCCTGGACAACTCAAAGTCCCGATTGTCCAGAGATGGGAACTCAGGCCCGTGGCTCGTACCAATTCCAAAGCAAGGCAGGAGAAGGCCAGGACCAGAGGGTCTCCTGAACCCCACTCCAATTCCCTCGAAGGCACATGACAGTCTTCCAATAATCAGTGACCATTTCCCACAGGTCTCGGTCACTTTCAAGCACAACTTTCGCCAGGCAGGTCAAACCACGTTGTCTTCCTTCAGCGATGTCTTCAGGGGCTAAGCAGGATGTTCTAATAGGCCACCTGGGTTTGGGCGTTTACCTGTCTGCAGGTGGGAGATTGTACCAGATGAGCTTTTCAAGCTCTTGTCTAGAAATCAAAGTCTTAAATTGGCAGAATTTCTCTTTTAAGAAATGTTTTGATCTACACAATACATGTGATCATTAAAGGAAAAAAAAGATAATAGAACCAAAAGGCGTATGACAAAAAAAACCACAGCCTCTGCCCTACCCCCGTCCTGATCCCCAAAAACAATCACTTTGAACCCTTTCAGCCATCTTTCTTCCTCCATAGTTCCACACTTGCAATACTCATGCACTTCTATATCCCGATTGGTCTACTGTAAACATCACTGATATCCTGCCTAGGGGAGAGTTCCTTTCACCCCCCATCTCAATACAGTCTTGTCACACTCACATCAAGAATTGTCATTTTCATTATAACCAAGTCAGCTGTACACTGCAGAGCCAAATAATGTACTATGATTGCATTTTTTTTCTTAGAAAAAAATTCTTCTTGTCCCGAGCATTACTAGTTGTGTATTTCCCCCTTCTTTGCGACTCCACCTGTTTTCCACATGTCTTTAGTTCTTTCCATATTTTTTTTTTATCATTCTAGTCTTCTATTGTAGAACCCGACGCAAAGCAAATGTTTCACTTGTAGTTTCACTTGTAAGCCTGTGGTTACACTCCTCTTTCACAGTGAACTTGACCCAGCCAGTCCCTCTCTAACTCTGTCCTCTTCTGCTTTCTGCCATGTGGAGCCTCGGCAGCTGATACTGTCACAGGACAAAGGAAGACAAGCATTCTCCAGGGAAAACTAACAAATTCGCTCCTACCTGTGGCCAGGGCACAGGATGCTGGCATAACTCCAAGCAATAAAGGAGCTAAAGCAGGTCCCTGAGGAGGGGGTGCCCAGACGGGTCAGCCCACATGAAATGAGATTCCTTATGATGAAAGATGCCGTTTACACAGCATGTCTTGTGTTGGGTCTTCACGTCAACCCCTGTGAAGCTGGCGGAGCGAGGTATCATTATACCCATTTTACAGACGAAAAACTCAGGCTTAGAAAGGCTCCAGGTGACTTGCCAAAATTCGCAGAGCTGGGACTCCAACTCCTGGTTTTCCAACGCCAAATCCAGGACACTTTTCTACTACCACCCTCTCCCCTGCGCACATGCTTAGGGCCTAATGAAAATCACACGGTGGCCTAATTAAAATCAGGCGAGAGGGCACAGGCGGCATCAATCCACTCCTTTGGCTGGGCTTCTCTCAAGCTTTGCACCGGGCAGGCGAGATCTGGGAAGGCAGCGTTCCTCTGCACTGGCCCACTAGCTCAAGCTGAGACAGGACTGGGCTCATTAAAAGAGGGTCTGATGAAGAACTACGCTCCAGTCTTCATTTATACCAAAAGTAGAGTTTCCTGCCTTTTTAATCCTATTAGCTCCCTGGCCAAGCTGAAGCATGCATTGTCTTTATTGATCTCAGCTGAGATTGGTTTGGATTTTGGCTCCTTAATCACTAAAAGGATTCATTCTGACCCGGATGAATGGACTCAGTCCTGTTTTCTGAATTTATCACAATAGGCCCCTTTCCACCCAGAAACTCAGGTGGATCTGGCACAACACTACACCTGCCCCCGCCTTCCCCCCCGCCCCCACACCGACCTTGATTTAGGGGCACTGGAGAGGAACCATGGTAAAGTGTCTTTAGACCGAAGGCCTAAAACCTCCCCATTCTGTAAAGTAACCACAGGGTTATTATTGAGCACAGGATATTAGAACTTATGCTTTAAATTTGTTGTAAAGGAAAAAGAGTCAGTTACTGGAATAGGAGGAGCAGCACACGGGTTTCCGCTTCCTCTGGGCATGGAAATTGGACCAAGCAGGGCTGAGGAGGAGGAGGAGGAGGGAGAGACGGGGGCGAGGCACTGGGAGGTGTGGGTGGGGCAACAGAAATTCTGCACACAGAATGGGGTATTTGTGGCTCAGAGAATTTCAAGCTCTGAAGGCTGATGGTTGACAGGATGGGGGAACAGTACTGCCAGAAATGTTCATCCAGACCTCAGAGAGCCAGCAGGACATACCAAGAACCGCCATCACCTGGCTGCCTCCTCAGCAGAGGTGCTGTCCTGCTGTGCTTTGGTCCAATGTTTGCTTGAAATGTGTGTGTGTATGTGTGTGTTTGTGTGTGTGCGCGCGTATGTGCGCACACACGTCACATCTAGCCCTGGGTGTACAGCTAGTCCTGCTGGTGACTCCCTGACCCTCCATCCCACAGAAGCAACATGTGACGGTGGGACATCCCCATCAGGGTCTTACAGGTGGAGGGAAGGCCACAGGCCTGCCACTGGCAGCGTAAGGTCCTTCCTCTCCTCCGTTCACAAAAGCTCGAATCTCCACAGGGAGCTCAGCCCCTGCCTGCTGTTGCTAAAAGAAAGCTGCTCTGGCACACGTTCCTGTATGTGCAAGGGAACGAGGGCGAGCCAGCTGCCTTCCCACGGGGAGAGAACACGCAGCTCAGATGACCCCTCGGCCCACCCGATTTTATTCCCACTCTCCAGAGTTCTTCCTACAATTTAAAGCACAGCCCATTCTCAGCCAGAGCTGGAGTCTTTTCCTGGAATTGCAGTCAACAGGACAATCCTGAGGTGTGAAGCCCTTTCAAAACAGACCTGAGATGTTTGGCAGCTGGAGGTTCTGGCCAGCTCGCCCAACCCAGAAGTGCCCCTCCCACAGCTCCCCAGCTCAAAAGGCCAGGGAGTCCTGGGGAAGGCGGGGCTGGTAAGCAGTGGCTTTGGTCTCTGTTTTCAGGAAGGCAGAGGTCAGCTCAGTCTCCTGCCTTAGTATCTAGATAGCAGCCAGCCCGGAATATCCAGGCGTCCAAGATGCGCTGGGGATGGCGGAAGCCCCTTTGCCCCGGATTGCCCAGCGTTCCGCTCGCTGTGGCTGGGGCTTCTGGGCACTAAGCTAACATGTGGCTTCACCCAGAAATGACAAGAGACAGGACACTGGGATGCAGCCATGCTCCAGGGCAGAAGCCATAGGGGGCGATTCTGCCTGCTCAGCCCTGGGTCTTTCGGTCCATTGGAATTATAATAACCACAACATCAATAATGATAGCCAACATTTGTTGCCCTATATGTGCCAGGCACTGTCCTAAGCTCTTCACATGTATTATTCACTCCTCATGAAAATACTATGATGTAGGTGTTATAATTACCCTCATCTTACAGGTAATAAGGCTCAGAAAATAAGGTTCAGAGAGGTTAAGCGACTTCCCCAAGGCCACACAGCTACTAATGGCTACAGCTGGGATTTGAACCCAGACCACCAGGCACCAGAGAAACCACCATGTTTCCAGCCTCAATCTGAATTTCTCTTCGCTTTTAGGCTGCTGTTACTTTAAGGCTTAATCAGGAGACCCGTCCAAAGTCCTGGAGCCACACGTGGCTTCGGATGCTGGCCATCACTATGTGTCATTACTCCAGGCCCCACAAAATGGGACACACTTTGTGAAGCAGGCTGGGGACAAGGGAAGCAGAGAACACAGAGTCACTCTTTGGGTCCTGGAAGCGTCTCCCTTCACTACGCACAGAGTAAACACCTGCCAGTGAGGTGACAGCCCTGTCGCAAGGATGAGCAAGGACACTTTGCCGGAGAGAGGACAAAACTAGGGATTTGGCTGCATCACTCAGTTAGCAGGTGGGAGCCGGGGCTCAGACCCCACTCTTCTGGGCACATCGCTCATCGTTTTCACATGCGCAGCTATTCACACAATGAGCATTCATGCAGCGCCGACCACGTACCGGGCCCTGGTGATACACAGATGAGTGAGGCAGGCCCTGTGTCCCTTGAAGCCGCTGGTACAAGAACAAGCGTGTACCAATAAATAAACATGACATGATGACACGTGCTATGAGAACGTTAAAAGGAAGGTGTGACTCGCCCCTATTGGGGTGAGGGCAGCGTCAGAGGCTTCCCAGAGGAAGTGACATGTGAGCTGTGTCAGAGTTTGGGCGGCTTGCCAGGCAGGGCTGTGGGGACAGGGTGTCACAGGCAAAGGGAGCAGGACGCTCCGAGGCACAGAAGCGTTACAAGTGTGAGTAGGGTGTGTGCTAGGCAGGGCCCGTGCTGAGCCAGAATCCACGCTGGGCGAGAACTTAATGGGCCTTGGACGTCTGAGTGTTATCCTGGACGCAGTGGGAGATGAATGAAGGTGTGTAGGCAGGAAAGTAACAAGATCTGCCTCTACAAGAAAAACATTCCACGGTCAGGAGGATGAATTAGAAGGAGGCAAACTGGGGGAGCTGTTGGAGCAGCCCTGGTGAGAAGGATGAGGGTCTGGACTCAGGCAAGTACAGGGGGGGTGGGCGGAAGAAAGACCAAGAACACTTCAGCACGTGGCATCAACAGGACCGGGCGATGGACAGGGGGTCGGGCAAAGGATTCTGGAAGCCCTCAGCTTGGGCCAGAGAGGATGGTGGTCCCACTGATGCACATGGATTGGAGCAGAAGGAGCACGTGAAGCATGAGGGAAACAGTTCATCGGGTTTTAGAAACGTCTGGTTGACAATGGTGGAAACATGCCAGGCAGTTGGGAAATACGGGCGGGACTGTCACTCAGGAGAAACAGGAGCTGGGAGCAGAAATCTCGTGTCATGGGTGACGAAGCCACTGGTGGTTATGAAATCTTACTCCGGGAGAAAGTGCTGGGAGAGAGAAGAGGGTGGGGGAGGAAAGGCCCGCAAAGGAGCTAGAGATGCGGGCACAGCGTGGGGAGAAAGCCGAGTGGATGGAGGGACTCAGACACCAAGAGGAGAGAATAGAAGACAAACACCAGGAGGGAAAATGAGCTCACTGGCAAACGCGGTAACCATTTCAGTCGTGTACACTAAAGCCCTTCTGTAGTTTTCTCCTCGTAACGCCTCTGATGGTTACGTTGCAGTTGCAGTTGTTCACTTGGGTGTTACTTTCTCTCCTGCTAGTGTCAGAGACCAGGTATGTTTGTGCAGGATGGTACTCCCAGCACTTAGAACAGTGCCTGGTTTATAGATGATGCTCAGTAAATGCGCTGAACGACTGCCTGAAGGAGCCAGATTTCAAGGAGCTAAAGAAGCAGTCAAGAAGTTGACCTCGACTCGTCTTTCAAGTTTGGCAATAAAAGAAGGAAGAAATATTTATCAAAGGCGGCCGGTTAGCTCAGGTGGTTAGAGCGCAGGCTCATAACACCAAGGTTGCCGGTTCGATTCCCACATGGGCCAGTGAGCTGCCCCCTCCACAACTAGATTGAAAACGACTTGACTTGGAGCTGATGGGTCCTGGAAAAACACACTGTTCCCCAATAAAATTTATTTTAAAAAGGAAGAAAGAAAGAGAGAGAGAGAGAGAGAAAAGAAAAGAAAAGAAAAAAAGGAAAGGAAAGGAAAGGAAAGGAAAGGAAAGGAAAGGAAAGGAAAGGAAAGGAGAGGAGAGGAGAGGAAAGGAAAGGAAAGGAAAGGCAAGGAAAGAAAAAGATTTATCAAGCACCTGGAGTTTCCCCACCCAACAAAAAACTCTGGGCCCTGGGGGCTTTCTGGTGAATTCTGCCAAACATTTGAAGGAAGAATACCAACTCTCTACAAACTCTTCCAGAAAACTGAAGAGGAAGGAATACCTGCAAAAGGTTTTAACAAAATTAAGAGGTAGAATCTATTTTCTCACCCACTGAGCCCTAGCTGCCCTCATGATTTCTTTTATCAATTAAAAGGTGGCAAAAGTGACACTGTGCCAATTCTGAGCCCAGGCTCCAGGAGGCCCCAGGCACGTCAGTCCGTCTGTGCCCAGCTGCCCCGTGAACTGGCCCGGCCTGGCCTGCAGGACCACAAGGGGCAGAGACGAGCTGTTCCAGCAAAGGCTGCTCTAAACCCGCCCCCCCCACCACCCCCCCACACACACCAGACAGGTGACAGAGCCCCACTGAGCCCGGCCCATGTTGCCCGCCTGCAGAATCATGAACTAAATAAACGTGTTCTGTTTTAAGCCACTGTATTCCAGGATGGTTTGTTACACAGCAAGTGCGAACTGATACAGGGGAAATATTGCTTCCTGAGCTCCCAAGTTCAAGGACAGAAACCGCGTCTTCCTCATCTTCGTATCCCCAGTGGCCTAGGTTACTCAGCACATACCTGTGGAATGTCTGCTCGCTGGGGCAGCTTTTGCAAAAGTGCTAATCACCACCATTCTGCCAGCGACTGCTGCTTGGCCCGCTCAATTAAAGAGCTCCCTGCTGGCAGCTATCATCCTAGGAGCTCCCTGTAATTATGCCGCCCAGCACACCCACACCCCAGCCGAGAGGGCTGGCAGTTAGTGTACCTGCAGGCTCACAACATGTCAGCGTGGGGTGAGGTGGACTCGGGTTAGCTGGCCGGGGTGACACAGGTGTCAAGCTCGAGGGGTGACACAGGTGTCAAGCTCGAGGCGTCCCATCCTCACAGCCATTAGTCAGGGGTATTCTTTCCTTCACGGAGCACCCTGCATTAGCAACTTTCAAGGTAATCCCCGGGGGCACTCACTTTAACAGCCTTTTCATCTTTCCTAAGTGACAAGAGCTGTCGTTTCGGTAGGTGGATTTTGCCAGCACAGTTAGGGACCAGGAATCACTGCCTACAACTCGGCCAGGCCCAGGAAGCCAGGCCTCCGCTTCTGTGTTAATTAACACAGGAAGTGGACGAACAGGAGACCATCAGGAAGTAACGGGTACAAAATGTGGCAAGAGCCCAGGCAGAGCCAGGCGGGACTATAGTCCGTTTCCTCACCTGTAAAATGGGTGATAACGGAGCAAATGTGCTTAGAACAGCATCTGCATATAACAAAGTACTGTGTCACCAATTACGACCGGTGTCACGGTCAAGGAGTGTCTTAGAACTGCCACTCCAGGTCCTGACTTCCCCCCACAGACCCAGCGTTCTCTCCTCCTGTCCACCGCCACCACGCTCACGTGGCTTCCAAGTGGAAATGAACTGCTAGAGCTGTCTCCAGGAGGGAATGAAATGCACACACAGACAAAAGGCGGCTCGGAGTGTGTGCACGGTTAGGGGATATTCCAGGCACTGTCCCTGCTGGGCTCACGTCGATGTTTTCAAAATCAGTCATTCTTGCACTGCCTTCAGAATTTGTCTCAGTGCAACACCTGGGTTACTAGTAACTTACTCACTTTTTAAACTCACATCTTTTATAAGAGAAAACCTTATAGCAGGCCTGAAATGGAAAGTCAGGTTGCCTGGCATAAATAGGTGGTGCTGGGGAAAAAAAAATACAAGGGAAACAAAACAATGCTATTAAGAGTCCAGCTAGAAACTGCTGCTGCTGGAAGCTGTGAGTTCAAGCCAGCTTTCTCTTTCTCTGTTCAAACAGGATGTCACACACGTTCGGGAAGTTTTAAAAACATATTCGCGCAAAACTGAGATTTTTCTCCTTGGGGGGTTGGGAGGGAATTTGAAAGGGAATGATTCAAAAGGAATTCTATTTCATTTAATGCCATGTGTCTGGGTCACCGAAAGAATCTGTAGTCACTAATTTTATGTGTCAATTTGGCTGGGCCACTGTGCGTCTGTGAGGATATTTTTTGGATGAGGCTAACATTTACATTGGGGGGCTCTGCAAAAAGCAGACTGCCCTCCATGATGTGGGTGGGCCTCTCCCAAACAGTTGCAGGCCTGAATAGAACAGAAAGGCTGACCTTCCGCCTCAAACTGCAGCATCAGCTCTTCCCTAGGTCTTGCCAGCCTACCCGGCAGATTTGGACTCCATAATTATGTTAGCCCATTCCTTAAAATAAATCTCTATATAATACACGTCCTATTGGTCCTCTTTCTCTGAGAACACTGCCTAACATAGCATCTCTCCATCAGGGTACCCAGCCCGTACGGACTCACGAACCCGAGAGCTGGCAGGTCGTGCCCCTTAACTGTGGGTTTGGGGACACTGACAGGAAGGGCTTCCTCTCGTGAAACACTAAAGACCAGGGCTGAAGCCAAAATATCGGAGGAGCCATCCCCATGAACTTGGAATCACACACATCCCTGGAGGCCTGTGAGGTCACCCTGCTAGAAAGAAAGCCTCTGATGACGCTGCGTCTGCAGCTATGACACTGCCCAGCCGTGGAATTGGGAACGTGGCCCCACACAATTGAGAATCGCGAACTCATGCAGTCTCAGCTGAAAGGTGCTGTGTGTGATTGGACAGAACCACTCCTGCCCACGGCCTCCACCGAGGTATTTTTACAGCATCCAGTTTCCATCTGTCTGTGCTCCAGGCCTGGGGACCTCACTGCTTCCCAACACTGCCTCTGTCTTCGGGGCCCTAAACTTGAGAACAAGGTCTTCCAAACTTCAGTCATTCACCTACCACCTTCTCGAGTACCACCGAAGGATTTTACTTCATCTTGGACTTCAAATAAATCCACTCTCTAACAGAAATATACCTATTTTAACAAGAAATCTTCTGGCTCCTGGAAATGGAAAATCAGCATCACTAGCCACAAATAGAGAGATTGTGAAAATAAATAGCCCCCGCATTCCCCCCGAAAAACAGTTCGCACATTCTGGTTCAACATGGTCGTCTGCCACAGGGCTGAGCTGAAGACCTGCTCTGTCTGGTAAAAGAAAAGAAACTGGATTCAGAGAAGCAGCAAACACATTAGCAGCCTCTTAAGTGTTACCCCTTGATGGAACCAGAAAGTTAAAAGACATCTGAAAAGGGAGCCACTTTCTCCCTGAGTGATTTGATGTCATGTCCAGTGCCACCTAAAATCACTCCAGCATCGTGAATCCCACCGTGCAGTAACCCATTCGTTCTGATTCTGTCTTTGGTGGTCTCCACCCAGGGACCCACAGAGCATGTGCCCTCCATTCCTTCCACCCCACCCAGTCCACTCAGCGGGGCCCAGCCTGTCCCAGAACCTTCGGCGGGGGACTCATTCAGACCCCTGCAGTACCTGCTCCAGACCTGTAGGAATTCCACCAATGGAAGCTACTTAGGAAACCAGGGCAGGACCGGGCATTGAATTAAAACAAAGAAACTGGAATGCTTATACAGTGCTCGTGGGAATGCAAAACAGGGCAGCCACTTTGGAAAACAGTCTGGCCGTTCCTCAAACAATGAACCAGAGTTAGCATATAACCCAGCAAGTCCGCTCCTGGGTACATGCCCAAGAGCACTGAAAACACACGTCCCACAAAAATGTGGACACGAATGTTCACAGCAGCATTATTCACAACGGCCAAAAGGTGGGAACAACCCACATGTCGATCAACTCATGAATGGATAAACAAAACGGGTGATAGCCATACGATGGATATGATTAGGTCACAAAAAGGAATAAAGCACCGATAGACGCTACAACATGGAGGGACCTTGAAGATATGATGTGAAGTCAAGAAGCCAGACCCAAAAGCCACATATGTGTGATTCTGTTTATATAAAATGTCCAGATCAGGTAAATCCATAGAGACAGAAAGAAGATTAGTGCCTGATTAGGGCTGATGGGGAATGGGAAAATAGGGGGATGACATCAGAAGGGCACAGGGTTTCTTTGCGAGGTGATGAAAATGTTCCAGGATCGACTGTGGGGATAGTTGCACATATCTGCGAATATACTGACATACACTGAATTGTACACTTTTAAGAGCTCACTTAATAAGAGATTAAAGAAATAAAATGGGGGCGCTCTGAGTTCACTGGGGGCTGGTATTTCAACACCTCCACCCCAGCCCCCACCCCGCGGGTCTGACACCCCAAGGGCACCTAAGAGCCCTCTGAGGCCCCTGGTGTGGGAGGGAGAAAAGAAACCACAGGTCAGGAATCTTGGCCTTGAGCCTTTCTGAGTGAGGAGCCTTCCAGCCCCCACGGGGCCAAGAAGCAACCCTACCACATCCTCAACCAACCACCCACCCCCAGGGCCTCAGGCTGAGCCAGCCTCTCACTTTCCAGGATGCCTCACGAGGTGGAGAGCACGTGACCCCATCTCCCAGCCATCTGTCCTGAGTACGCACAGTATACAGTAGGCGTCTCTTAGGACATGAGCGTATGAGCCACGGGGTCCCCGTCCTCACAGAGTGCTCCCAAGGACTCTCGGGGATGGGTGAGGGCCCCACACCAGTGCCCATTCCTTCTTTCTTCCCAACAATCGGGGTAGCAGGATGTTGACATGAGCACTTTCCTCTTTCTGGAAAGTTCTTAGGTCTTGGGGTGTCTGACTCCTCTCCATTCAGCCTGAACTGCAAAGTCCCCTCTTCGGAGAAGCCTTCCTGGACCATCCAATCTAGGCGGTGTTCGAATCACTGAACATCCTTGGCTCTTTTCTTACTAATCTCAATTCACTTCTTTTCTGCCTCGCGCCCCTAGACTGGGCGCTCCTCATGGGCAGCGACGTACATCTGCTCGGTCACTGCTATGTCCCTGGTGCCCAACAACGTGCCTGGTACCCAGTGGTAACCTTTCGGGGGCTCCTCTCCCCACTCGGGGCCTCGCCGGGAAGCCCGGAGCAGGCAGGAAGGCAGGAGGTGACAGGAGGTGACGACTGGGGCTCTCCAGCGAGTGTCCTCATATTCCCAGGGGATGGGGAGCATCACTTCCCAGCCATCTCCAGGCAAGGGGCTTCTGGGAATTCTCCAGAGAAAGGGCAGCTGTGCGTCCTCAGCAGCTAACGCTCAGCGCAGCTGGGAGCGGAAGGTGGGGAGGCACATCATCCAGTAAAGGGGACCTGGGTGGAACACCAACCATGCCAACACCAACACCACCACCATTATCATTTCTGCCCCGTCTGTGTGCCACCTGTACTATTCATTACCCAGGGTTGTCTTTAAAACACATTAGTTTAACTCGACCCATTTTAAAATGTGTATTATGCCATAAATGGAAACTCAGTATCACTTGCCAAGGGATTGACATTTTAGTAATCCACTTGAAAATAAATATGAGCGCATTACGGTTCTTAGCACTGCCTGCATGCTATAGAAATGGTTTCTAAGTGCCTGTGGGTGCAAAGACCACATTGGGCGTGTCGATGATTAAGCCTCTTTTAGGCTCTGGCCCTAGAAGAATGTGACCCCAGGTCATGCTGATATAAATGGACACTGACCACGCCACTTGGGCCTGACGCGGCTCCAGGCAGAGCCAACGGCAGCTGCCCCAGCCCCAGTTATCTCTCAGCTTCCCCCCAAACCTCTCCCCTCTCCCCTTCCCACCCCTGCAACCTCCAGTGGCTCCTCACTGGGGTCCGAGTTGAAGACCCCAAGGTGGCTCCCTTTCTCAGGTATTTATGTGACAGAGACTTACGCTGAGCTCCGTGCTGGATGCTGGAGATAACCCGGCAAACTCAACATGGGTCCCTGCGCCCAGCAGCCCTCGCCTCACTTAAAACAAAGACCATCAGAAATAACGGAATTGAATACCATCTACACGGGGGGTTCCCATCTAAAGCAGGATTCCCAGAACGTCCTTCCTCCATTTCACACACACCCAAAATAGAATAGAATCAAGACGGCTTGGGCCAGGGGTAGGGTGGGCGTGTGGGTCTGTTCTCTGTGACCAGGAAGCTGAGGGGAGCTTCAGGGCTCAGACGGCTGACTCTGGAAGGAGAACGCTGGCCTCTAGGACACCCACCGACCATCTGCGGCAAAGGAACTTTCTTGGCTCTGAGAGCCGGGATTGTTTCCAGAGGGGAACACAGATGTCTGTTTTTAAAGAGAAGGATGTGACGGGAATCCACCAAATGAAGCAGGGTCTGTGGGGCCCACGAGATTTGGATTCAAATGTGAACACAGCCGCTGTGTGGTTTTAAGCAAAATGAAGACTTCCATTTGTTCACCTATAGAACAGGGATAATAGGAGTCCCTACCTCATAGGGTTGTTCATTTGAAATGAGATAAAGGATGGAAAGCACGTGGTCCAGCACTGCTTTCATAATAAATGTAAAACGTTCTAAATGCTCTAATAATGGCATGGTAATTATTATTATGGCCACTGAGAACACACACAATCTAAGTCATTCTCTCCTATTCTGAAACACACACCTAAATGTTTCACACCAGGTCTTTGCGTGTCTCTGAATTCTCTTCAAAGCTTCAGAATTAGAGAAAAGACCGTGAGTCTTGGAAAATTTTCTTTGAAATTACCATTGGCTAGTTATTTGTCCTTTGCTGAAGTAATTATTCTTTGTAAAGAACCAATGGTCTCCTGGACATCTTTCTGGGGGTCTCATGATGGCCCCATTAACACACCCCAAGTGTACTCAGTGCTGCGCCCCCTCTTCCCAGACCACCACTTGTCTTTTAACAGCACCCAGACGGGAACCCATGACGCTCAAGAGACGTCCACAATGGGGGGGTTCAGAGGGGACTGTTCCGTGGGGGACAGATGGCACCTCCTGAGTGAAGTCCCCACTACCTGTCCCTGGATTATTGCACAGCCCTCCCTACCTGGTCTCTGTCCACAGAGCCTCACAACGACACCCATCTTCTGACGCTCCCCACCCCCAGACCTGCAGAACACCCATTGCTTACTGAATTCGGGGAAGGCCATTTGATTGTTACTGAACGTCAGGCACCCGGTTAGCTTGTGAGTACATTCTCTCTGTTACAGGTAAGACTGGAATCCTTCTGCCCGCTCCTTCCATCCCAGCCGGAGTCAACCACATCCATCTATTTTGATGTCTCCTTCCATTCGTTCTTCTCTGCATCCGTGTAATACGTATGAATTACAGGAACCGACAGGAAATACAGCTAGTTTTTGTTTGTTGTAGAAACAGCGTCTTTTCCCACATGTTGTTTTGCTACCTCCCCTTTTTCTAATTCAACAGTGTCTTACGGATCGTTCTATATCGGCACACACAGATGGACCTGGTTCTTTTTAACCTCCGTGAGCGAGTCTATAAGATGACTGATGGGTATTTGGATTGCTTTTAGGTTACTTCCACTTTTTTTCCTTTGTCTCTCCTTTCTTCATCCCAACGCTGCTGTGTGAACATCATCAGACCTGCTGTGATCCACGGAGATCATCAGTTTTGGGCAATCTCTTGGTCCTTAGTCCGCTTTGAGAGCAACAGAAGCCCAGCTTACCCAGGAAGGGGAGAGCCCTGGAAAGTCAATCCTTCAGGTCAGCAGCTACTCACTAGGCACTGGAGATAGCACGTGAACAAAACCAACAGTGTCTTCAAACGGAAAGACGGTTCTCCTCCAGCCCCCTCCTCCCTGCATCCTGCCCCAGGGTAGACCAGCATCCTCAGAGCACGACAGCTGTGCTTAAGAGTGACTCGATGCCCAACGGGAAGTGGCCCAACTGCCTGAGCACAGCTCCTTGCCTATGTTCCTCCCATCAGCATCCTAGACGGATGACACACGCCAGAAGGGTCCCTGGCCCTGGAGATCTGGCCTGGACTCCCACTGACCGCTCCCCAGCCATCAAGCTTCTCGGCAGTGAGTCCCTCGACCGAGGTCTAGTACTGGTTCTGCAGCCCACTTGCTGGGCGACCTCAGGCGAGTCAGTCCACCTCTCTGAGTGTCCCTAGCTGTCAAACTGAGCTGTTCTCAGGCTGTTAGGACCCTGAAATTCTCTGCTCTTGGCCCACGGCGGCCCTGAACGCAGAGAACTCTCAGAACTCTCGGCTCTTCCAGGCATCCACCAAGAAGAGCCCAAGCGACTCTGGTACAGAACAACTTCATCACAGTCACCACCATCAGCCCCGCCGTGGGTGTCAGGTTACCAGCCCGGCACTCACGCTGGGTGGCAGCTCTGCCTCTGATATTTTTAGACTGCCCCGCTCAGCCTGTCCCTAACAAGAGCCAGATGCATCTGGCGATTCCCGCCAAAGCTGGTCCTGCCGACCAGCCGAAACTGCAGTCTTTAAGTAACTCCTACAGGAAGCCAGGCTCTACCACTCCAGGGGCAAGAAGGAGAGTCTCCTCTTCCCACCACCCCTACCCCTGCCCTGGACAAGCTGAAGCCAACAACCAAGTGTCAGGCCTCTGGTTCTGTCTACGGTGCCAGCTGCCCTCTTTCTCCATTCCAGCTGCTGCTGCCAATCGCCTGCTTTTCCAAACCCACACAGGAGCGCCGTCGCCGACCTTTAACTGCCTCTTCTAGAATGGCTCTGCTCCCCAGTCTCAATGCCGGGGACCCAACTGCACCTTCGGCTGACGGCTGCCACCACCCTCGCTCTGGAGTTCCCCACGGCTGGAGAGCCCACCCCGCGTCAGCCCCGGAGCCTGTGTCAGAGGCCCCACTTGTCCACAAGCTGGGCGGCGGCCACATGTTGCGACACACGCACACACACAATTTCTGCCCCCCAGGAAGGCGGCTGGACTCCTGCCGCCCAAACAAATCCCGCCAACCAGCCAGCAATCCGCCGCCATCCCATCTGGCCTGGAAAGGCATTCATATATTTTTGTCTCGACAGACTTTCCTTCCTGGTCATGTCTGGCGGGGTTGGCTATGACAAAGGGCGGCCTTCACTCTGCCCCCATCAACCAGGAAGACCGCAGAGAGCCGGGGCGTCAGCATGTGCCTAGCATGAAACATTGGCCAGTTAAGCCCCGCTGTGAATCACCTGTTGCTGGAAAACGGACAGTGGGCACATTTGCGTGTGGTTTGAGCTCCTGTGAGGAATATATTACGTGGGAGGCAAAGAAAAAAAATGTAGGTGAAATGTTTGCCTCCACTGCAGGAAGAAAGGGCCTTATAAATTACTTGTGAGTGCAGTGTGTAGTGGGGGTGGCGGGGAGGTCTGAATGGATGTGCTCTGCATTACCAATTAGGAGCCCTGATAGCCCCTCATGAGCTATGCCCTGATCTGGGGCCTTGCCAGCCAGAGGGCACAGCCCCTCCCCTCTGGGTGGGGCAGTGCGTCAGCTGGGAGTCTCCCAGGCTGGCCCGGCCCTCACCCACCCTGCTGGCCACCTCGGTGGCTTCCAACATAAACACCTGTCCCCAGATTTCAGGCGAATCAAAATTTCCCCACGGAGGGACAGAGGCAGCTCGAGGCTGTGCGGCCTCCCACCCCCCACGTCCCACGTCCCAGCGGGGTAGTGGTGGCAGGTCC
Source organism: Hipposideros armiger (assembly GCF_001890085.2). Lineage (NCBI taxonomy): Eukaryota > Metazoa > Chordata > Mammalia > Chiroptera > Hipposideridae > Hipposideros > Hipposideros armiger. The sequence goes on from NW_017731499.1 coordinate 1,112,584, forward strand.
AAAAACCAGCAGTGGGAAAACAGGTTCTGCACCTTCCTGCCTGCACCCCTACCACCGCCCTCGGCTGTGGGTTTGGCATCTGCCATGGCCCCCCGCGGGTATCTGAGCCCGGATGTTCCCAGAAGGGTCTCTCCCCCCCTGTCCCTACAACCCAACTGGGCATCTCCAGGTAGAGAAAAGGAGAGGGCTTCGAGGACGCAGGTGGAGGTTCAAAGTCCGGCTCTCGGCATTTACTACAATAGCTCAGAGACCTTGAGAAACTGACTTTTCGTGTCTGGCCTGGCTGCCCCCACCTGGGAGTGAGAGCCTCCCAGGAGAAATGGAGAGCGTGGGCGCCCTAGCGCACTGCACACGCTCCGCCAGCTTCGGTTTCCATCTTTGCCTCTTCTGGACTCCTGGGGAAACCAGGCTCCTGGCCCTTCCTCGCCCCCTTTGCACTTCCCTATCCCAAGGCCAATTCCAGGGAGAAGTGGCCAGCAACAGGGAGCGGCCTCTGGGATTTCTAACTATTCAGACTAAAGTGTAGAGGTGGCTGGAGACTTTCCTTTTTTAATTGTGGTAAAATATACCTAATAGTTTAAGCACTTGTAAGCGTACAGCTCAGTGGCATTAAATACAGTCACAATGTCGGACAGCCACCACCACCACTATCTATGCTCCCAATGTTTTCATCCTCTCCAACAAAAACTCTGCACCCATTAAGCAATAATCCCTGTTCCCCTTCCCCAGCCCCTGGTCGCCTGTATCTCCTGTGATATGAATTTGCCTACTCTAGGTACCTCAGGTAAATGGAATCATACAGTATTTGGGCTGCAGCCTTGTTAAGCCCCTCTCCAAAGCCCTTACTTTCCTCAGCCTGTCACTTTTCAGGCTGCTCTCTGCACTTTAGACACAGACAAGTTAAAAGGTCACTTGCCCCCCTCCACACACACACATATATACACATCTTTGGAGCTTGGGCGGGGCAGTGCTCCTTTCCCCAATCTCGAGACTGGGATGTCAGTCTTGTTCCAGAGTAACGAGTGGGTTCTGTGACCTGGAGGGAGGGCTTTGCTCTGTGGGGTCTCCCTCAGGTCCAGGTGCCCCAGATTAGTCCCCATTTATACGGTCTCCATGTCAGCGCCCAATTAGGACCTCCTCTGAGTGTACTGAGCAGCCTGGGTTTTGGAACCGATGGGTGGGGCCCTCAAAGCCCCACCAAAGTGGGGAGGGGGAGAGGCCTCAACCCACCAGCGCCTTGAGGCTCCGCCACCGACCCAGACCTAAGACAGTCGTTCCTCGCCGCTGGGGGGCGCAACGGAGCCACCGTCCTGGCCAAGAAGCGTGCGCTGCTCGGAATGACCCACTGACCCAGCCTGGGTGCCGCCAGTGCCGTCCGCTCGGTGAGGCGGGGAGCGGTGCGCCGAGGCGCCGGGGACCCTCATGCGACGAGGTGGCTGGCCTGGACTCCGAGAGCTTCCCGGAGTGAAGCTGGCGGGGGCGAAGGGAACCGCCCTGACTCCTCCCCAAACTTTTCCCGCCCGCCCCGGCGCACAAGGCGAAGGACGCTATCCCGGTGTGGGGAGGCGAAATTCGGGGTCCCGAGCAAGCGCGCCCCGGCAGGAAGTCTGCGCCCTCGTCATCTGGAGGAGGAAAAGCGGATTTTCGACAGGGAGGGGCCCCTCTCTGCCTCCCGACAAATTGCAGGGGACCCCCTGAGTCCCGTGCGTACAGGGCCCGTGCCCCCGCTGCCCCGGCGCACGCTGCCCGGAGCCCCCCCGAAGTGCGCGCGCGGCTCCAGAGCGCGATCCCCACTCACCGGGCGCTGGCGGCTGGACCGACCGATGGGCTGGGGCGCGAGGCGAGGCCGCCGGGCTGTTTGGAAGCTCTGGGCTGGGACTGCGCGCCCTCCCTCCTCTCTCTCGGTGGTGCAGAGCCTCCTCCCCACACTCTCCTCCTTTCCCCGATCCCGCCTCCCGGGGCGTGATGTCAGGAGCCAGGAGAGCGGAGTGGGAGGGGCCGCAGGCGGCGGGTGGGGTACGCAGGAGGGAAAGGCCCGCGCCTGGGAAGCGCCCCCGGCCCCTGCCCGCCTCCCTGCGCGGTGCGTTCAAGTTTGGGGCGGAGTCGGTAGCGCAGCTGTGGGGGAAAGCGGGAGAAATGGGAAGGACACTGCTCGGAGCTGAAGTCTCTCCCTTCGCGGCGCTATCCACCCAGGATCCCAGCTCCCTCGCCTTTCCTGTCCTCCCTTCTTCTCTTCCAGAGGATCAAGGTCAAGAACAGGGTTCTGGAATCTCTGTTTTAGGACCCCCTTCTCAGGCTCTTTGCCTAATGTTGTGATCTTGGCCGTGATCTCTCCTGCCTCAGTTTCCTCTTCTGGAAATGGAAGTCACCTAGGACCGCTGTCCTTGGGTGGTTGCATGCACTGTGCCTGGCACGCCGGAAGTGCTCAGTAAATGTTAGCTGCTGTTACTTTCTCTGACAGAGAGTCCTGGCCTTGGTGGGAAGTGTCAGGGAAACCAGGAGCCCAGTCTGGGTGGGAAGTGATAAATAGCTTTGAACCTACAGTCCTGGAATTTACTGTCCCTAGATATGACATAAAAATGCAAAGAACTGCCTCTCTTTCCAGCTTCCATTTCTCCATCTGGAAACTGAGCAGGCTAATCTGCCCTGGAGGCTTTGGGGGGGCTGGGGGTGAGGGGGTGAGGAAAGAAGACTTTAGTGTAGTAAAGAACTGAAGAAATTCCAAAACAGGGCCACAACATATTACAGTATATTTTTTAAGCTTTTATCAGGTTAATGATATTTGCACACAACCAAAAAATAATCGACTTGTGCCACTAACAAGAGAATTAGAAATGTTTTTAAGGAATACTAATTTATTACTCAGTAGCTGGACCCACTGGGACGCCATGTTTAACTTTTCTGATACCTGTCTTTTTTTAATCCTGTCGGGAGCTCCGTAATGGGGACAGCCTCCTAGGTCTAAATTCGAGATCCTTAGGCGATTTGAGACCCCCTCCAAAAGGCCACCCCTACCCCCCCGCCCCAGGTCCTGAGGTTCCCAGTTGGTCCAATGTCTCATCTCTGAATTCTGAAACTCTGTGGCTAATCAAGACTCTCATCTCCAAGCAAGAGATTCTCTGTAGGGCTGGAGAGGGGGCAGAAAGGTGTTCATATGAACCGAGGCAGGGGCCCCGTATGACAGGGGAGAAGAGTGGGATCTGGCTGCTACAGAGGAGGGCCAGGAGGAGCCCAGCCACTAGCAGGGACAGAGGCCCCTGCCTCTCCATGGCCACCTGAAGGACAGAAAACCCAGAAGGTTCTGCCAGAATGGAAAATCCAGGTGGGGCTGGAGCAGTCCTGCCATTTGCTGAGCACTTACCGTGTACCAGTTACTCTACAAACATTACACTCAATATAACACAACAGCCCACGGAGAAACTGAGGCTCTGAGAAGCTGGCTAAGCAACTTGCCCAAAGGCCCTGTGTGAGAGATGGAACATGGCTCTGAACCCAGACCCACTGCAGCAAACCCCACTCTCCTCTTGCCATGATCGAGCCATTCACCAAATGCTAGCCATGGTCAAGCCATTATTTCTGCCATAGGCACACGCCACCTGAACTAGGATTCACGTGATATTTTCCTTTAAGTCAACAACTCTGTTGATTTAACTCTATTTATTTTCAAAGGAAGCCCTATATCATTACGGTAAACAGGAAACCAGTGCCATCCACCAGAAATAGAAGACAAACTTACAAATCTAAACACTACCCAAAAGAAAACAGTACATTCTAGCCAGCTACTGTTGCCTGCAAGCGTCCGTGAACTTGGAAGTTTAGGATCAGTTAAAAAGGGGCATCAACAGGTGTTGAGAGAGATGTTAAGAGACATGCCAGCCCAGGAGACGTTCTCCTTCTTGTACTCAGAACTATTGCAAAATCACTGGAAAAGGGAATTGTGTTCTCAGTCAAAGCTAGGCGATGCCTCTTCCCTCTGTCACCTAAAACCACCTCCCGTGTGCCTGCTGGTGGCGGGTGCCCCACCCTGGGAAGAACCTGGCCAGACACCAAGTTGCCTTTCCAGGACCCAGAGAAAGGCATGGATGGATTGCCACTTGCTCTTGTTTCAAAACCCTCTCCAGAGCCCCACCTCCCTGTGCCATTCACTTGCTAGGTGTGCCTCTTAGCTTTCTCTCTTTAAACACACACCTGTCTCTCCACTAAGATTGGAGGCAGAAATCTGCCCTCTAACTACTTGGATCCTCCTCCTGGTGTTTCAATAATAAGCTTGAAACCTCAACATCGTGTGGGGAGACAGTAAGAGTGTGTTCGATTGAATTCTGGCCCCAGTTCTTCACCCCTCTATAGGAACATATATATTCATGGTCCAGATGCAGGCAATTTGATCTTGAGCTAGGCCACCGGCTTTGGCCAATGAGATATTAGCAGACTTGACACACGCAAAGGTTCGGAATGTGCTTGGGCAGTGGGGCCTGCCTTGTGCTTTTGTCACTTCCATAAGCGGACTATACCTCTGATAGCCCACGGGCCCCCAAAAAATGAAAGACATGGGGATCAGAGCTACCCTAGGTGACCTGCAGAACTTGCATTTGGGACAGAGCTGCTCCAGCCAAGCTGCAGACATGTGAATGAGAGAGAAATGCATGTGTGTTGCCGCGTGTCACTGAGGTGTCATGGTTGTTTGTTTCACAGCAGTAGCTAGTTGCTAAAAGGCTCATCTTATGTGGGGAGAGAGAGAACTCTAAGGAAGACATCTGAAGGCCAGGAGAAGGCTGGGGGGGGGGTGTTTGTTCGGGGCTGGGCTGAGAAGGGAACTGAGAACGCAATAATCTCTCGTGTCCTTCCTGGCTTGAACGCTATGAGGTTTTGCCAGTTTCTTCCAACCTGCTCCTGTTGATCCTTTCCTGTTCTTAGGAGGAATGAAGGGCGAGGGGTGTCCACGCCTGGGGGCAAATCCGATCCCAACCCTAAGAAAGCCTAACAGAACTGGGAGCTGTAGCAGAATATGAAATGGAGAAGACATGGACTCTTGTCAAGAAGGATGGGGATCTCAAAGAAAACATGCTCTAAATCCACGAAGTCGTGACTGAGATGGATCCAATACAAATGTGGTTCAGCCGCTGAAACCTGCTTTTGGTTGGTGGGTCGGTTTAATCTTGACAGCTGTCAGAGGCTTTTCTCCCTTTCATTCAATAACCATTTCCTTTGACAACAGATGGGTGAATGGGCTGCTAGGACGGCCCCCATGTGATCCTGCCTCCTGGTGTTCACCCCCTTGTGCGCTCGCCTCCCCTTGAGACTGGGCTGGACATAATGACTTGCTCTTAATGAACAGAACAAGGCAAAAATGACGATATCGCTTCCGTGATTAGGTTATAAAAACTGTGACTTCTGCGTCATTAACAGACTCTCTATTGCCTTCTAGGCCTGCATGCTTTCGTGAAGTGAGCTCCCATGTTAGAGAGGCCCACGTGGCAAAGAAGGGAGGGAAGCTCTCTGGCCAACAGCCAGCCAGGAGCTGAGGCCTTCAGTCCAGCAGCCCCCGAGGACCCGGATGCCGCCAACAACCATGTGATCTTGGAGGCAGCTGCTTCCCCAGCTGAGCCTCAGATGAGACCCCAGCTCCGGCCAACCCCTCACAAGCCTTGTGAGAGGCCCCAAAACAGAGGACCCACGTAAGCCACGCCCAGTTTCCTGACCCACAGAAACTGTGACTTAACAAATGTGTGTTACTCTCCATTGGCTGAGATTGGGTTCTAGTTGTAGGCTTTGCATTAGTCACGATAGGCTAGCTTATGCCATGATAACACACGATTCCCAAATTTCTCTGGCTTACAACACAAATGTTGATCTCTCTCGCTGATATGTCCATTATGGGTTGATTGTGACCATGGGTCCATATCGTCTTTACTTTAGGAGACAGGCTGATGGAGCCGCCTCTCTATAGACCACTGCTGGTCTCGGGGAAGTGGGAAGTTAAAAGGATGAGCCACACACTGGCTATTAAAAGCTTCTGCAGGCTCACATTTCATTGGCAAAGCAAGTCAAGAAGCCAAGCAGCAAAAAATCTCCCACTAGCCATGCTATGTTGGCAAGTCTTTTCATCTCTATCTTTGAACTTGGCTTAGAGCTCTAAATACTTCTGGATGTAGGAATATAGCAAGCGCACTCAAAAGCCTCATAAGCAACATTTTCTCCTGGCGACTCTTCCAGTTGTGAAGCAGGATCCTCCAAAGCAAAGGCCCTGCCGTCAGCACTTGTAGGCACGGCCCTGCTGGCCGCCCATCCTGCCATGAGAGCGACAGCTGGGGAAACCCCTAGTGCCTGCTGCACTAAGAGTCAAGACATCTGAATTCCTCGTGGGAGCTAAGAAATATGGTCTCTCTTGCGACCATTTCCTCCTTGTCGCCCACCTCCACAGACTGGGCTGGGGGTGAGGCACAGACAATGGTTTCCAGCAGAGGAAGAAGCCCTGGTGGCCTCCTCCCATGCAAAGCTGGGAGCTCTGGGTCTCATCGCTTCTCCCTGTCATGAAACTTCCTGCAAGGACAAGAAGAGTTCAATCACCAAGGTCAACGGCCACGGAATTTCCAGACCTCTGGAGACACAGCCCATAATGATCCTCTATCAGGCTTTGCATGTCTCTTAAAGCTAGCACAACACACGTGATGAAGGCAAGCGTACTGAGTCGAACAAACCTCAGGCGTTCTGTCGGGGTTTTTCCCGTTATAGACATGTTCGGCACGGTGACCCCAAACATCTGGCTGTTTACTATAGTTCCTGTTTTCATGAGGAGGTTTGGTGCCATAGGGACCGAGTTTCAGAGTTTTCCGAGGTTTCAATTTCCCCGAAATATGGTCAGAAAGAGTAGGAAGCAGGGGCGTTTGCTCCTACCAAGGTCATTACCATCCAGACGTCTGGAGCCCGGGAAGGCCCATGGGATGTTCTTGGCAAGTCACAGGTGCAAGTCCCCAGGTGTTTCCCTGCGTGGTGAGGCGAGTAGAGGCCAGTGCTCTTGGCCCATTTTCGGAAAAGAGCAGAAAAGGGAAAGGAGAAGAAAAAGAAGTCCCTGTCAGTGATAATGTCCCGGGGCACAATCATAAATACTATTCCTTCCGTCCACGACAGCATCCTTCGTACTGTCCTAAATATTTTTAATTTTTCCCTCTCAAATCCTTTCCTCCCCCCCTCTCTCCCTCCCCCACCTTCCTACCAAACAAGTGCTCGGGGAAATTGCATTTTCCCAGTGATTCATTTAATGTATAGTTAGCAGGAATCTCCCATGTGCCAGATACTGCTTGAGTGAAGCAGTAAACAAACTTGTCAGAAAACCCTCCATCTCACAGAACTTATTAACCGACGCTGGCCAGTTCTACTCACTGCTCTGCTTGACACAGATACAGGCTTGGTTTGGTTTGGTTTTCCAAGATTCCTGGGTATCTTTGTGCATGTGGGTTGTCTCTTAGGCTATCGGATCATGGAAACTTCCCCCTGCGCTGACTGACCCTTGGCCTAGCCAGGCAATCCCAAACCTCAGGACTCAGGCCAAACTCGCAAATCATTTTGAATCTTCGGGTGTGGGGAAGGGTGCCTTCTCTTCCCACTGGAAGACACACACACACACACACACACACACACACACACACACACACACACCCCACTTATGGTCCCACAGTTCGAAATTCAAAGAATGACAAGGCAGGAAGGAGGGGGTAAGACTTAGAAATGCTTGTCTGTTCCCATGGTTCCAGGCAGGAAGGTATTTGAGGCATTCTAGGCAAATGACACTCCTGATCTTGAAGTCCTTATACCGAACAGTCTGGAATTCCCTCCTTATGTGGGATTCAAGTCCTTTTGAACACAGCTCGTTTCTGTTTGCTCTTGTTTATGCCTCCCCTGGGTGACTTCCTGAGAGGTGGTGGCCCTAGATAAGGCTGCCTCGCCCTCCAAACTCTGGCCTCTGTCTGCGGCAGCCAGCATGGGGAAGGTGCTCAGTAGAGGGGCTTTTCTCCCTGTAATACTGTTTCCTATCTGTAATTATATGTTAAAAATCTTTCTTACTCGTTGTCTTCATTCCCCAATAGAACACAAGCTCCCTGAGAGCAGAGGTCACCTCTGTCTTGCCCATGGCATTGTCACCGATGTCTGACACATCGTAGGTGATCAACCAGGGTTTCCTTTAGTCTTCACAGTGCCTGTACGAAAATTAGAAAAAGGTGCCCCTTCTGAACGGATGATTTAGAAACACGTGTCCTCTCAGTGCACACAGCTTGGCATAACGACAGCACCTTCGTGAAAAGGAAAAAACATGACCCTCCAGGCAAATACAATCCCAAGCCAGGGCAGGCATACGGCTTGGCGAACAGTCTATAGGTGGCATCCCCTTAGCTCTCAGAGACTTGTGTCATCCACAAACTATGTGACAAGATGGGAGCACCAGAATCAATCAATATTTGACGAAGGAATGAATGAATGAAATGCGGGTCCTTGGAGATGTGTGTGGTTTGAAAGCATGCTTGCCAATTCTTTGACACTCTGCCCACTCTGCCCGGTGTCCAGTCGACCCAGAGAATACGGAGGAAGGGATGCTGTATGACTTTCAAGGCTGGGCCATGGCAGCCAGGTTCTCTGGAGCCGGGCACCAGGCAGACAGTGATGAGCAGAAACAAACACAGCTCGAGTCCTCATGGAGCTTACAGTCCGGTGGGGTGAAGTCTCATTGGGGTGCCTATATAATCCGAAGGAGGAGACTTCTGAGAGGGAGTGCAAATTCATAATTGCAGCGGGACAATCACCCTTCATAGGAACTGTCCCTGGGGAACAGAGGCACACCCACATCACCCTCCCTAGAATGGATTAGTGAATTAAGCAATCACTCAACTCAGTGTGACCGGTGTCACCGTGGCAAGCGTGCTGTGAAAGAGGAGGGAGCTGGTGCTGTGAGCCTGCAGGAGCGGGTCTGAGCCAGGCAGAGACACCGGGGAGGGTAGGCCTGAGGCCTGAAGGATAACTAGAAGTTGGCTTGGCAAGAGGGAAGGGAGAGAGAGGCCCAGGAGGAGGAAGCAGCACGCGGTTCAAAGGCCTTCTGGAGGGGAATGTGGTGGGTAGAAGGGTCTGAAAGAAGCCGGTATGGCTAGAAAGGGGACAGCAAGGATGAGGCTAGGGAAGGCAGTGGAGCTAAGGTGGGGTTGGGGGCTTCCTTCTAGGCCAAGAAGCTAAGAAGTGCAGACATCATCTGAGGAGGAGGGCGATGGACGCTCACTTGTCACATCAAAAGAAGCGGCATTATCCTAGCAGCATCCATTCTTGTTTACGCCTTCCACTGTTAGAGCTTTGAGGTTACACAACATCCTTTCTGCGTATAGCCTGATGTGGCCAGAGAGTTGGTATTGCACTTATAACATCGGCTGAACAGAAAATGTGATGTATTTTACGTGTGTCAACAAAGGAACGACCTGTTCTTGGATCACAGAGAATGGAAACTAGAAGCCACATGCTCTTTGCATTCCAAAATAGGGTCTCCGACGTTTTGTAATTTTCATTGAAATTGTTCGGAGGCTTGGAGCTGTTTGTTAATCTATCTCCCAATGCACTGTTTAATTTCGCACTGAGTAAATGATGCAAGTTGCCAGTGGGTGAAGGATCAACTAACTAGGCACTCTGCTAGTCAATGATTTAGTGTTCTTCGATAAAGTCGCATGAACAAACAAAAAGGTAGCCACAGTGACTGCTGCTTGGAGAAGGTTGAGGAGGCCAGAATGGGCTCAGACAGGGAATTTAGGAAGTGAGGATTGATAGTAACTTGGGATCCAAGATTCCACTCAGACCTTGGAAGGACACTGGTCCTGGAGAAGAACAACCCAAAAGTGACCCAGAAGTCCCTTCGGGGAGATATAAAAGAAAATAACATGGCATGGAGGTCTGAAGAGGCTGGGGCTCAGAGGAATTGGGCATCTCTCGGGGGCCCGAGTGTGCAGGGTATGGTTCGGTCCGCTGGAGGGTCGGAGGATGCAGATGTGGCCTACAGAGCGGGGGATGGGCTGGACTCAGCCACCAGCTGGCTGAATTCAGGGAATAAGGAAGGGTCACTGAGCACCTTCCGTGTGGGCTGCACTTTTCTGGTGGCATCGTTAGCAAGGAGAGCATCACAGGTGCAGGAGTGTTTCCTCTGGGCACCTAGTTGTGTATGAAGCCTTGTGTATCGACCTGACTTCCAAAGGGATGTCAGGCAGCTGACGATCAAAGACACGCACACAATAGAGCTGCCACAAAAAAAAAAAAAAACATTAAAAGCTATACGGACCACGGAGGAAGCGAATACACGAGCCCAGAGACTTTGAAGGGTGAAAGCACATGAGCCATCTGGGGAACCTATGAACCATGCAGATTCCTGGGCACCACTTCCAGAGGTGCTGGAGCCACAGGTCTGGGCTGGAGCCCAGGACTCTGCATGTTTAATAAGCTTTCCCCCCACCATTAGCTGCAGTGATTCTGACGCCTGTGGTGTGTGGACCACACGTGGGGAAATGCTGCATTAGTGCTTTAACCAAACATGGTCATAGTCACTGAGAATCACATTTAACACTGGACCTCCTGAAACCCTGAGCACATAGTGAGCTGACATCTTGGCTGTTGGAGGGCCACCTTGCCTTCCCACAGAGGTGGGCCCCAGGACAGCATCGTCAGTTGCTCCTTCAGTTGCATCTCCCTGCTGCTAGAGAGGGCTTTGTGTGAGTCCTTGGGTGGGGTGGGGGACAGATGTTGTCACCGAGGCAATGTGGAGCACCTACCACTGGAAGAACCAGTCCAGGTGTGTTAACTGTTGGGATGTGCACGGTGAACTTGGCATGGAGAATGGAGACCAGCCGGTGAGGCAAAGGTTAACTCTTGCAGGCCTGGAATAGCCCATCTTGCTGGGAGATCCTGGGTAGGCAAGGTGGGACCATCTCTGTTCAGCATCCTGTCTCCCCCAGCACTACTGCTCTCCCCCAGTTCTAGAGAAGCCAGGTCACGTGGGCGGTGAAGCCCCAGGGTGCTCTGCTCAGCTAGGCTCCTGGGTCATCAGTCATTCTGTGCTCCTTGCAATTTCTCTTACTTCTTTGTTGATCCTTTCTTGGGTTCTACAGCCCCTTCCTTGCTTCTGAAAAGCTTGCAACCTCTCCTAGGTATTGAGCAATGAGAAAGGGGACAGTGGATGGAGGGATGGACTGCTGAACAGGATAGAATTTACCTAGGTCACTACTACTTAAGGCGTGGTCCACAGATCAGCAGCAGCACGGTCCCCTGGGAACCTGTGAAAAATGCAGATTCTCAGGCCCCACCCAGACTTATTGAACCAGAATGTGCATTTTCACAAAATCTCCAGGTGACTCACATGCATATTAAAGTTTAGAAGGACGGCTGTCCTTATTTCTTCACCCAACATCTATTAACAAGGGCCCCCCCACAAGGGTCAGGCCCCGTACTAGTGCAGGCAGATGAATGAAATACGCGTGAATGAAAATGGCATGGTCATTTCATTTCAAGTTGTACCCAGTGGAGAGTACAATTTGATGGAGGAGCCATGAGATAAATAAGAAAGAAACAAACAAACATATAATTACAAGTTGTGGCAACGGCGATTAAGGACATGAAAACAATATCAGTGATCATGATATTTAAAAAACTATAAGGCACACCACAGACTGGAGAGGGAGTTTTCACAAACAGAACAGTCGCAGGGATCAAAGGAGAAAGGTCTCCCTGAAGAGGTGTCTTTTAAGCTTGGAGGTGGGGGATCCTTAAAGACGGAGCTGCGGGGGTGACCGGTTAGCTCGGTTGGTTAGAACCTGGTGCTGATAACACCAAGGTTGCCGGTTTGATCCCCGCATGGGCCACGGTGAGCTGCGCCCTCCTTAAAAGAGTCAACTATGCCATTGTAGCATGAAAGCAGTGTGTAACCAATGACCATGGCTGTGCCCCCCAAAAACGATATTTTTTTTAAAGGACAGAGTTGGAAGGCTCTGACATGGATGCTTGAGCCTCGTCCAGGATCACGCAGTGAACTGGACCTGGGAGTGTCAGAGCTCAGAAAGTAAGGCCCCTGGAGAAGAAGGCACTGGCCATTCAGCAGTTTTAGTTCGTCTCTTCCCCACGCAGCTATGGGGTCCTCCTCAATTTGCCCCAGTTCAGCGCCAAGCTTCCTCCCGGCTCCAGGATTACAAAAGTGTATTAGATGATGGGCCTGTGGCTTACTCCAGGGCCCCCTTCACGGCAGACCCCAGATTTGGGGGCCAAAAATTGGCAAATGAGCCTTTGGCTAAAGATTGAGTAAGGGGATGTTTTGTTTCCTTTTTTCTTGAAATGGCGTCTACATGCTCCCGCTCCCAGGGTACTAACCACCTCTCCAGCCACCGGGTTCTGACGCATGGCAGACCCACAACATCTGCTGCAGCTTTCCCACGAGCCAGCTCCTGAGTCACCCTCCCTCCCTGCCAGCAGCCTCAGTGTCACACAGGAGGCTGTTAAAATGCAGCGTCTCAGGCCCCGCCCAGACCTCCTGAATCAGGATCTGCATTTTAACAGGATCCCCAGAAGGTGTGCTTACATACTAAGCTGAGAAGCCTTGCCCTAGCCGAGGCCTCAGAGGGCTCATCCCAGAAGATGGCATAAGGAGGTCAAGTCCAAGGAGATCACTAGAACCAAGCGCTGGCCTGGAATCTGAAGACACTCAGCCACCAGGCAAAGGTCTGGGAGAGCCGACCGCTGGTCATCATGGGCCCACGGGGTGTCGTGGACGCAGGCTGATCTTAACTGGTCTGGTTCATAGTTCCCGAAGTGAGGGACATACCCCCTGGCAGCCCTGAAGATGGTTTCTGGTGCTACGTGGCCATGGAATTAATCACACCGAATTATGAAGTAAGAATGCTATTCTCTGATGACCCCAAGGAGAAAGTCTCGGCTGGGTGCTCGGATGCCTGCGACACCTGCGGATGGAGCTCGGTGGTTATGACGGGAACTCCAGGCTGTCTGGATCCGCACCCAGGCTCCGCGCCTCTGTGTTCATCAGCCCGGGCTGCCATAACAAAGCAACACGGGCCGGCAGCTTAAACACCAGTTCTGGGGCTACAAGTCCAAGATCAAGGTGTCAGCAGGGTTGGTTCCTCCTGAGGCCTCTCTTCATGGCTTGTCGATACTCACATGGGCTTTGTCCTTATCTCCTCTTCATATAAGCATGTCAGTCATCCTGGATTAGTGCCCACCCTAATGACCTTTTAACCTTAATCACCGCTCTAAAGACTCCATCTCCACATACAGTCACATTCTGAGACATTGGGGGTTAGGATTTCAACATATGAATTTTGGGGTGAATACAATTCAGCCCATCACAACCTCCCTAGTAGTGGAAACGTTCACAAATTTACCAACCTCTCTGTGCATCAGTTTGCCCATCTGATAAAGAGGATGACGGTACCCACCTCATAGGGCTGTAGAGAGAGTTTAACAAGTTAACACACATGAAGTGCTTAGAACAGTACTTGGCACTGAGTGGGCCCCACAAGGGCAACAGTCATTATAATGCATGGCACATAGTAGGTGCTCAATTATCTGTTGAATGAATGAAAGAATAATATCCATTCTAAAGAAAGAGCGCTCAGGCCTCAATTCAGAAGTTTGGTTAGGCAAGAGCATTGAGGTAAAATGGAAAAACATTGTTTTGTTTTTATTGTATTTATTTTCCTAGTGCCCTTCCATTCAGAGCTAGGGAGTCTAGTTTTCAATGTATAGCAGTGATAGAGTTTCATTTTTAAATAAGTTTATTTAATTCAAAAACACAAGTTGATTTTTTTAATTTTTTTAATTTTTTTTTTTAAACGAAGTAAAATCAAGGGTCAGCAAATTTTTTCCGTGAAGGGCCAGCTAGTAAATACTTTCAGGCTCCATCGCAGCTACTCAATTCTAAAGTTAATCCGTAAATGAATGGTCATGGCTGTGCTTCAGTAAAACTTTATTTACAAAAGCAGACATGAGATTGAATGTGGCCCAAAAGCCAAAGTGTAACAACCTTTGAAATAATAATACAGGTAGGAGCTACTGAAATGACAGTGACGATGAAGGTGGTACTGAGAGAATCAAGTTTTGGACGCCTTGTTCTAGAATAAATCTAGGTGACTGAGAGCAAGGACACAGAGGAAGAGAGTGACTCTATGGGCCTCTTCCAGAGTGTAGCCCCCGGGCCTTTTCCTGAAGCATCAATTGATCTTGCCCCTTTGCAGCTGCCACAGAGGAGGTCACAGGATCCCAGAGAAAACGTTTGAGGTGGCTTTATTGTCTTCTGTCTGCCCCCTTTCCAGCTGTGTTCAGTGCCCACCCATCTATTAATAACATACTTAGGGCTGGATACAAATGCCCCCAGGAGACATATGAGAACCCAGGAAGCCCCCCAGAGCCCAACCCCACCCTGGGCTCTCCAGGGAATGTTCCTGTGGCTTCTCAAGCTGTCACTGATAAAAATGTAAATGTTCTTAGATGGAAAACCTCATAAGGCATTATCAGTTTAGCTACAATCAGCCATTAACATTTGAGCTAGAGATATTATCAACCATAAAGTGATAGGATATAGAACTTGAAGGGTCCAGAGGCGTGGGGCCCATTTCTGCACTTCTCAGGCAAGGAAAGTGAAACTCCACTAGGAGAAAAAGCGAGACCGTCCTCCACAGTATTTCCCCTCTAAGCTCCTCCTCCTTCGGCTGATTTTATTGAGCTTGTACTAAGTGCTAGGCACCTCACATGCCCTAGCTCGTTTAATCCTCACAAATGAGGATGTAGGCACTATGATCCCCATTTTACAGATGAGAAAACCGAGGCTCGGACGGGCTCATTAATTAGGTGGCAGAGCCAAGACTCCAAGGTCTTTGTGGCTCGAGACTATTAACAACCGTACTCAACTCTCCTACTGTCCCCACGGAGACTTCCCTCCTCACTGGCCTCTTCCTTCGTCCACTTATCTATACTCCCGGCCACTCCATTCCAGCCCGAGAATGCTTCCTCCTTGCCCTTCGCCATGAGCTGAGGTGCTCTCAGGAAGCTCTGCTCGAGCAACCTTGGCCCAGCGCGTCCCTGGCTCCTGGGAGGATGCCAGGGAATCTTAGGGTCTCTTGAGTTGATGGGCCCAAACCCAGGGTCAGTGCGGACAGGGGCCGGAGAGACCAGCTGTCTCCCTAGAGTGCCTCCCTGTTTCCAGGGTGGGGGTGTCACAACTCACCGCCTGACACCCTTGCCAGCCCACACCCTTTACTCACCCAACCAGTCGGACTACACCCACATGCCAGCCGGATCCGTTGGGACGGGCGCACAGCAGGACCCAGCTTGCCCGCCGCCTCCCACCTGCCAGGCGTCTCGGGTCCAGGTGCTCTGAGGCTCCACACACAGGAGGGCTTTGTGTTGTTGACAACGAAGCCAAGCAAACACTCCTTCCTGGAAGCTTGGGACGAGGAGAAAGGGAGGCTGTGGACGGGGATTCCCTGGTGTTGGGGTGACCTGGCTCACACCTGTGGGAAGTCACCTCGAAGCCCAACTATGCAGGCTGGAGGGGGAAATTCTGCTCCACAGGGAAGGAAGACAAACTCGAGTGAGTTCTGATGTGGCTTCTCTTTCCTCACTGGGCCTCTGCTTTCCCACTTGAAAATACGACAAAGAATTCCCTCACTGCCTCTTTCTTTGAAGTATTCCCTAGGAGGATGCCCTGCGGTTAGACTTAATCCATTCTGCCATTCGTTCATTCATTCAAAGGTTATTTATTGAGCACCGGCCAAGTGCCAGGGCACTGCCAGGTCCAGAAGGCAGCGGGAGGCAAAACCCTCAGAGGAGGGCTCTCATGGGGCTTACATCAAGACAGAGGAGGCAGACAGAAGTAAGCCGACAAATAAGTCGGCTAAATAACCCGGGCTGCCGGGACGTCCCGTGAAGACACAATGGGAGGATGTGAAAGACATTGACCAGCAGATGGGCCAGGGGTTCGGCAGGTGGTCTTGGAAGGCCTCTCTGAGGACACGTTGAAGGGATGCTGAAATGATGAGAAGAAGCCAACCACGGGAAGGGAGGTGTGGGGCTGAGGGAACGGCAAGTGCAAAGGCCCTGTGGTGAGGAGTTTGCCTCATTTGAGGAATAAAAAAGTGACAGTGTTGCCGGAACATGGTGAGTGAAGGCGAAAGTGGTAGAAAATGAGGTCAGAGGGGCAGGCAGGGATTTCTGAGGATCCTGGGTGCAGCAGGGGCGCCCCAGCCACAGGAGCCCCAGGCCACTGCACGCCTCGGGAGGAGTGTGGAACTGGCCATTGCCTTCCTCCTTCCCTCCTGCTTCCCAGAGCTGGGACTCAGGCTAGGAGAGGGGATTCAATCGGTTTGGGTGAGATCAGGTGCCCACCCCATGGCCAGAGACAGGCAGGGCCCCTTGCTGGACAGCCCCGCCCCCACCCCTGGTTCTGCAAGAGAGGGCCACGGGGTGGTTCCCACAGGGAGTGGGCTGCTGCCAGCAGAGGAAGGGGGCCTGGACACTGCAAACAGGAACCACAGCTGTGCCCTCCAGTTCACTTCATCGCCCAAGTGCTGACCTAGATCCTCACGCCTTTCCCAGCTGTCTGAGCCCCACTCACTATCATCCCCCCTACCCCCATCGTGGAGTTTGTGTGACGTTGGTTGGTGGCATTCATTTGTCACTTAAGAGAACCACAGAATAGGGAGAGATGCCCAAGACCATCTCATCCCCTTTGCGCTTTGGAAACGGGGAAGCTGAGGTAGCAGGAAGCAGTAGGTCTTCTAATTTATTTCACCACAGGGTTCTCCTGCTTCTTTTAGGGTTTGCGAGGGAATCCCTTGTCCCTCCTGCCCCCTGCCCTCTGCAGCCTTATTACACCCATGTGGGGGTGTAATGAAATGGATTCTCTCTGCCTTGTGCAACCAACCCAGCTAAGCAGTTTGCATCACACCGTATGGTTCTCCGTAGACAATATTTCATAGAAAGACCACTATGCTTAGGTTGGACCAGCTGTGTGACCTTGGTCAGGTCACTTAACCTCTCTGTGCCTTCATTTTCTCATCTGCAAAACATGAACAATACTACTACTCCCCACCACCTACGGTGGCTGGAAAATTGAGTTCATCTTAAAGCACTTAGGATAATCCTTGGCATGTATTCCATTTGGGATGGTGATGTATGCATTTCTAAACCCCCACAGTGCCATGCACACACTACATGCTTTGAAACTCTTTGTTAATTTCTTGTGTTCATTTATTCAGTCAACACTTATTGGGCATTTTCCGGGCCCAGGTACTCACAGTGAATAGGCCAGACGAGGTCCCTGCGCTTGAGGAGTTTACTTGTTAGGAGTAAAGATAGATCAGGAAGAAAAAAACCAAAGTGATAAACAAGACACTTTTAATAGTGGTAAGTGTTGGGAAGAAACACAAAGGCAGTGATGGGGGTGGAGGGGCTGATGTTTTAGGCAGGGTGATCTAGGAAGGTATCTCTGAAGGGCAACAGGTAGAACAGAAGAATTACCAGCCACAGGAAGGGTATGTCATGTAGCGGGATAAGTAGCAAGTGCAAAGGCCCTGGGGTAGGAAGGAGCTCAGTGTTTGAGGAAAAGGAGGCTGTTGTGACTGGAATGAGCAAGACGGAGGGGAGACGTCAGAGAGGCAGGCAGGGGCCACACGAAGCATCTCTCACAGGCTGTGGCTGGAGCTTGAATTTGATCTTTGAGGCAGCAGGAAGCCCGTGAACAGTTTAAGCAGGAGAAGAATCGATTCAACTCATGTTTTCCGAAAGTCACTCTGGCTGCTGTGAGCAAAACAAATGGAAGGGGACAAGGCTGGAAGGGGAGAGACCAGCTGCGAAGCTGGTGAGTTTGGAGAGACCAGCCCTTCCTATAGCGCATTTAGGCGGGCAGCGGGGCAACCCCAATAGAAGAGCATGGCCCTCGGGCCGGCAGGCTGGTCCTTGTGTACAAGGCTGCATTATCCAAATGGGAACGAGAACCCCCTCCAGCCGGGGTGCCCTGAGCAGACAGCTAGAGCCAAAGCAGCCCTGCCCGCACCTCCCTTCCAAGATCAGCCCGGGGTCACTCAGCCCCACCAGGGCCCCATCCTCTGGTCCTTCCCAGCTCTGGGAGTGCCCAGGGCAGAAATCCGGCCCTGCCCACCCTGGGCTGTACGCTGATAACCTCCCGAAGGGGAAACCAACCGTTTGTTTGGAAGGAAATGGTGCAGAAGGAAACAGGGCCATGCTGTGGGGGACGGGGGGTTGCGGGG
>NW_017731499.1:1130920-1139225 GCF_001890085.2 Hipposideros armiger
GGGGGGAAGGCCTGTTTCCAGGGCTAAGATCCCGGTGGCGGAGGAATTGTGAGGCCTTCTTGGGGCGGTGGAGGTCTGATTCAGTTCACGCTTGCCGCCCTTTGCCCCAGGGAGCTTCCAAGAGTTTGGGTTTAATGCCATTTTTTGGAGACCTGCTCTAAGCTAACAGGGGCATGATGGCATTTAGTCCTCAGTCCTGTGAAGTGGGCTCTGGAGGAAAGTCACAGTGCCACGGAGGGGTCTCTGGGGCTGACCCAGAACGCAGGCTTGCCTCTGTGTCCCTGCTTTCTCCTTTACTCTGGCGTTTCCTTGTCCCCAGCCCACCAGGTGGCCTGGGGGAGAGCACAGGATGACGGGAATTATAATCGCCTGACTGAACATGAGCCACGGCTTGGGGAGCTTTTAAAAGATGCTACTGCCAGGACCTCACTTCTAACCAACCCAGTTGGGCTATGGGGTGGGGCCTGGGCACTGGTCTTCAAAAACAAACAAACAAACAAACAAAAAACTCCCCAGGGGATCCCAAAGTGCAGAGAGGGTGAAACCCTCTGCTTTAGGGAGTTTCTAATTCTGTGTTTCTCAGCCCCAGTTGATTGTCTCAATCTCCTGGGCAGGTTTTTTAAAATACTGTATTTCCCCATGTAGAAGACACACCTGAATTTGGGGGCCCGAAATTTGGGGAAAAAAAGTATTACATAAAGTTGTTGAACTCAAGTTTTATTCATCATAAAATTCATACAACTCCTCATCACTCAAAACTCCCAACCATGAGCTTGTCCTCATCTGTGTCTGATGACGAATCACTGTCTTCATATGCTGCCTCTCATGGCCTTCTTCTGCCGTGGCGTTTTCAGGAGGGTTTCTTCTTCCCGTAGCCAGTCTCGGGTTGTTTTCTCAGTTGGAGGAGGACCAAACTTACATTCAGCAGCATGATTTCCATTCACTTTTGCAAACTGGATCACTTTTAACTTGAATTCAGCACTGTACGAAAATCTTTCCTGAGCCATTTCTGGGCAGAACGTGGCAAAACGTAACCTGCCGTAATATACCGGTAACAAGTGCGAAACAATGAGCGCAAACACAACAAGTGTGAAAAAGCGGGAAATGCAAGTAAAAATACCTACAACCACTGTATAAGACGCACCCAATTTTTAGACCCCAAATTTTTCAAAAGAGGGTGCATCTTATACATGGGGAAATACGGTAAACCCTTGTCTACGCCCTACCTTGAACTGATTAAGCCAGGGTCACTGAGCTTGGGGTGCAGGCACTCTAGTTTTAAAAAGCTCCCCCAGGTGATTCCAAAAGGCAGTCATGGTGGAGACCCTCTGATAGTCCAATCTCCCTGGTGTATAGGTAGGGAGACTGAGGCCCAGAGAAAGATGACTGGCCTAAGGTCACACAGCCAGCTAGTGGCAAAAACAGAGCTTAAAACCAAGACTCAGATGCCCAGGCTGGCACAGCGTGCCTTGACGGGGGAGGGCTCAGATGGGGTCTGCCTGGCACATCTGGGACCAGCTGCTGTGAGGTAGGCAGAATTGAAAGAATGGCCCCTGGTGACCCTAGCCGTTATATGACCCCCCCCCTTTAGATATGAGGGAGCCTGCGAATGTATGAGCTGTCACTCCTGTGGTTCCGTTATCTGACACGGCAAGAGGAATTTATCGGTTGCCTTTGAGTCCATTAAAAGGGCCATTGTCCAGGTGGGCCTAATCTAATCACACGAGCCCATTGACAGCAGTTTTGTCCAGCTGGTGGCGCTGAGAAGGACTCTGTGTGCTGCTGCTTGCTTTGAAGATGGAGGAGTCACATGAGAAGGCAGGCAGCCGTCACAAGGAACAGCCAGCAAGGGAACGGGGACCTCGAACAGCCAAAAGGAACTGAATTCTGCCAACAAACTGAGTGAGCCTGGAAGCACATTCTCACCAGAGCTTCCAGATAAAAGCCGACAGCCTGATTTCGGCCTCCTGAGGTCCAGAGCAGGGAACCCAGCCCCGCCACGTCTGGACTTCTGATCTATGGAACTGGGGGGCCGGTAAATGTGTGTTGGTTTATGCTGCGAAGTTGGTGGGAATTCGTTACATGCCACAGAAAACCAACACGCTTGCTATAGTCAGAAGAAGCCACCGAGTCCTGACCCTCAGCCCTCAGAGCCAGGCTTTCCCCGGGGCACCCGGACAGGAGGGAAATTCCAAGGAGAGAAAGGAAGGGTGAGGCTGGAGGCCAGGCAGACAGGCCAGCCACGGGGATGGGTGCGGACAGGTGGGCACGGAGCGTGGCCAGCCCCGCCCCCCATCCCCGCCTCAGCGCACCTCAGCACTCACGTGGGCATGTGGCGTGGACAGGAGGTCATGAATGCCGTGATCTGCAGACAGGGAGGGATGGCGAGGGCAGGAGTTTGGGACACGGACACAGACGCATACCATCCCATAGACCCCACCCCTCGCTTGGGGTGTAAGACCTCAGGATGGAAGACCCCTGTGGGCAGGACTTCGCCTCCTCTTGCACTTGGGAGGCTGGGAGAGGTCAGAGGGGGACGTCCATGCCCTACCTGTTGCTCTCCTCACAGAGGCAGCGGGGTGTGAGCAGCAGAGGCCGGGCCAACTGTGACCTTGGGCAGGGCCGCGTCTCCCGCACACTGCTTTCTCTCCTTCCTCCTCTCCTCTTTGTCCTCCTTTCTCTCCTTCTTTCTTTTCTTGACTGTTTCTGGAAAGGCCCCCTGTGTCTTGTTAAGCTTGTTAAACTCCCACCACCCTTTCCTGCGGATGGCGTATTGCCCCCCCCACCCGTTTAATATGCCGCACCCCATTGGCTCCCCATCACGTTGTCCTGCTTTACTTCTACCTGAAACCATCTTCTAGGCGCCCCACATCCCCCAGCCCTGAGAACATCCGCTACAGGGGGCCCCGGGCCCCGTCAATCTGGTGCCTAAAGCAGCACGTGGGGCAAATCCGCGGGAAGGAATGACAGTCACAGGGAGAGCGCCCAGAGGCTCCAGAGGGAGGGGCTGCCTTCCTGGGTATCCTCTCTGCAGTCGTGCCCCTGGGGCTCACCTGACAGGATCCCCCAGACTTCAGCAGAGCCACGCCCACTCCCTGCCCCTCAGACAAGCTCTGAAGGGCTCCCTGATATACTCCCAGAGATCTGAGCTCAGAAACACACGGAAGGAGACGGTCGCCCTGACAGCATCCTGGGGCATCTTTCGCCTGCTCTGATTCCTGGAGCTCAGTGCTTGTCAAACCATTTGCGGTGAAGGACCCCTTTGTTTGCCTGGTTTTGATTTTCATCAGGAACTCTTTCTTTCCTAACATGCAATAAAAGTCATCATGTGCCTGCGTGTCACAGCAGTGGCTAACCCTGCCGAGATTTCTAAACCCTAAATCCCATGCTCTTCATGGGCGGGTGACAGTTGGCGCAGTTTGTGGACCACGCTCTGAGTGGCACAGCTCCAGACACACCAATGATGGGATGGCTGGGTGGGCGCTGGCTGCTGCTACCAGGCCCCAGGCGCCGGGCCAGAGGCTGGGTGTTGGAGTGATGGAGGGCCAGTGAGATAAGACCCTGATGTACTCAGGCGGTGAGCCCCAGACAGGAGGACAGAGAAGAGCCAGGTAGAAATCAGAAGAAAACAGCAAGAGGCAGGACATTGGGGCTGAGTGTCGGGGGACTTCCCCAGCCCGGAATCTATCTCCTGGACTCTCCCACAATTCAGAGGAACCTTCTGGAGTGGAGGGAGAGTTTTGCCCTGCTCTGCGCTTGGCTACACCCACACCACTTTGGCTTGAGGTCCTTAAACTTCTCTCGAGATGTTTGTCTTGTACCTTCTGGCTCAGATTCCAGCTCAAGAGGAATTTGGACTAATGATACGAAAACAGGGTCAGAGGACCTCCCGGCTCTGGGCCCAGCCCGGGGACAGCTGGCTTCAGTCCTCTGGGCGGCAGGCCCTGCTGATAGGGGTGGGGTGGTGATACTGTCCCTGCCCAGTGTTCAGGGAGATGGAAGCTCAGATGGCCCCACCCTGCCCCTCCCTGAGCGCTCAAGGAGCCTGAGGTGCAGAGGAGAGGAGAGATCATCGAAACTCTCCCACTCGTTCAAGAGGGGGCCGACCCTGCACCCCGCGGGCCGGCTGCCACTGTTTCTGGGCAGGGAGCTCAGGAATGCCTCTCCCTCCACGTCTTGCACACAGTAGGCACTCGGAATATTTGCCGAGGCCATGCCGGCCTGTGGCT
The DNA here is from genome assembly GCF_001890085.2 of Hipposideros armiger. NCBI lineage: Eukaryota > Metazoa > Chordata > Mammalia > Chiroptera > Hipposideridae > Hipposideros > Hipposideros armiger. Next base: position 1,135,150 of record NW_017731499.1, read on the forward strand.
GGGCCTGGATGGAACCCTGCCCTGCCCGGCGTCACCTCCTAGCCCTCAGCCCGTGGTGGCCACGTTGTTCCAATTCCTCCAGACTTGGAATGTCTCTGTTTACCATCAGTGTCAACCTGACTCAAAGAACCTCCAGCTCCAAGAGGCCTGCTGGGGTCTGCCAGGGGACAGGGGGCTGAGCGATGGGAGCAGGCCACCCAGGGAGCCCCCAGCCCCCTTCACGATTCGCTATGTTGGAGACCCCAACCCAGGCACGTGGCCACTCTGGGCAGTGGAATCTAGTAACCAGGTGGTGTTATGCAGCAGGCGTTCACGGGTCCTCGCAGCTCGCGGCCCAGGCGCCGAGCCCTCTCTCCTTGCCTTTCTCTTTAGCAGGAGATGGGTCCTCCTCCAAGGAGCTGTCCCTCCTTCTGGGCCTTTGATGACACAGGCCTCTTCACTTGCCATGACCTCTCCCATCTCCCGTCTCTGCCTCTTCAAATCCTCCCTGTCCACATGAGATCTCAGCTCCATAGCTAGATAGCCTGGATTTCAATCCAACCGCCATCTTTTCTAGTGGTGTTGCCTTGGGCAAGTCACTCAACCTCTCTGTGCCTCTGTTTTCTCATCTGTTAAGTGGAGTGTGGAGGGAATTTCTCATGTTATTGGCCGCCCATCATCTTCTAATCACCTTTCTGTTCCTGGGGAAATGTCCGTGGTCTGAGCCCATTCTCGCTAACGTACAAGTCAGAACTCAGTTTCACAGCCCCCTTGTATCCAGGACCTTAAGCACTGGATCATAAACCAGGTGCAGCCACGTAAGACATCCATGCAAGGGACATCAACTTGAGCACCGTCTTTGCTTTTGGTGAACATGGTGGCAGAGGCAACTGGATCTCCGTGGACTGCACAGCTGGGCTCATGTCTGCAGGAGCCCTGTTATTCAGGCAGCTGCATGTTTGCTAAAGCACCCCCCGTAGACTGTGTTACCTCTAGCAATCGACCACATAAACCCGGTTTTCTGTCTCCCCAGCCTGAATTCAGAGTGCTACCTAATGTTTTTTAAGAAAAGCCTTTTCTGCTTAAATTAGCTAGAGTGGGCTCTGTGACTTGCAGCCAAGGCCTTCTGTGAATTCATGGGGGCAATAATAATATCTAGCTCCCAGAGCTGTTGTGAGGATTAAATACCCTGACAGCCTCGGTGGGAAATCCAGAGGAAGCCAGTTCAGCTCTGTGAAGACCTTCCTTGTAGCTGGGGTGTCCAGCTTCATGGTTTGGGGATGGTGTCCTATACGTATCTCTGAGCTTTCCCTCTCCCTTAAGAAGCCCCGGAACCCTTGGGACACACCAGGTCCCAGGATCAGCCTTAGTTATACCCACCCCCAGATAAAACCAGGATGGCTGACCCACACCCAAGGGCCCCATTCTCTGAGCCTGGCATGGAAATAACACCTGTTTGCTGTAGGGGCTCCTGCAGCTGGGAGCACCCCCGGTTCCCATGGGGAGTTTGCTGGCGACTGAGAGACAGGTTCTGAGGATGCTGACCAGGGGCACGTCCCCAGGCCCTGAGATGGCTGACTAGTGGTACTGGAGTAGATCTGGGATCCCTGAGTCCCAGCTACTCGGTGACTCAGCCAGCCCTACATATGGTTCCCACATTCATGATCAAGCCAGAGGGAGCTTTGGGGGGGCATATCTGAGACTCTAATACCTTGCAGACCCAGAATGGCATCCTTTAGTCTCCCAACTTTCCGTTCGTGGGGAGCTGCCCCCACACAGCCACTCTGGGGCAGGGCTGGCCTCCCAGGCAACCCAAGGGTGACCGATTGGTCACTGAAAGAACTGGCACAAGCCCGTGTCAGGGGCCGTGCCCATGCTGCTGCTGCTTCTCCCCATTTGCCCATTTTATTCACCTAAACAGGCCATCTGTAAGAAGACCTCCTTTGCCTTAGTTGAGTAGGTGTCTGTACGGTGTTCCCTCCAAATTCAGGTCCACCTGGAACCTCAGAATGCAACCTTATTTGGACACAGGGTCTTTGCAGATGTAATTTATTGGTAATTAAGGCGAAGTCTCTCTGGATTAAGGTGGCCCTTAATCCAATGACTTGTGTCCTTATAAAGGCAATTTGGATACAGAAACACACAGGGGAAAAGGCCACGTGATGACAAAAGCAGAGACTGGAGTGACGCAGCTGCAAGCCCAGGAACACCCAGGATAGCTGGCCACCACCAGGAACGAGGGGCGCCTTCTCCCCACAGCCCCCAGAAGGAACCCGCCCTGCTGACACCTTGACTTTGGACTTCCTACCTCCTGGACTAGGAGAGAATCAACTGCTGTTGTTGTAAGCCGCCCAGATTGTGATAACTTGTTACAGCAGCCCTAAGAGATTAATACAGTTCCGTTTTTCACAGTGGATATGGTTATGCACACGAAGAGAAAATCAGGGTAAACGAGAGAATGCTGGTGAGGTTTTTCCGACTTGGGCTCTGCAGGCAAATGAAGACGAGTTACCCATCTCTTCCTCCCTATGATGTCTGTAACTTTAAGGATACAGTTAGGAAAGTTTGCATAAGGAGCTCAGGGCCTTCTAGGAAGGAAGTGATTGAGATGCTGTCCAATAGACATAAAACGGGAGCCGCATATGTAATTTTATAATTTCCAGTAGCCATACTAAAAAAATGGAGGAACAGGCGAAATTAATTTTAATACTATATGTTCTTTAACCTAATATAGCCCCAATATTGTTACAGCATGCTATCAAGATAAAACATATCAATAAGGTATTTTACTTTTTTTTTGGAGTACTAAGTCTTCAAACCCTGGTGTGTATTTTATACTTGGGGCACATCTCAATTTGCATGAGCCACATTTCAGGTGCTCAGTGGCCACCTGTGGCTTGGGACCCCCAGAGTGGGCAGTGCAGCTAACACCTGGACAGTTAAGTCTTTTTCTCTAAAGTTCAAAGCCACCTAAACCTGCTGGGACATACAGGGTGTTTTCACCAAAGCCGGGTGTCAGAGGAAGAGAATGAGTCTTAAAAATATAAAAACAAACAAACAAACAAAAAACACCTCACTGAGACATAAAAGAATCTTCGTTCCCTTAATTAAAAATCCAGCGACCACTCTCTGCAGGACCCCTCCTGAGCTCTGAGCCTCTGCTTCCTCACCTATGACATGGGGCTGTCTCCCAGGGCATTTCCATGAGGATTGGGATTAGGCGTGACTTGGGGACGGAGCCCTGAAGGTCATAACAAAGGTAATTTACTTATTGTGGGATTTATACTTGAGCATGAGAGCAGCCAGAACAAGGGAAGGCTTAACGAGAGGTTGGTCTTGCAAAATCCTCAGCTTTGCACCCCAGCTGGCGGCCCAATCCTATCCCCCGTGTGTGCAAGAACCCTGCTCCGCCTCTCAGGGAGCTTGCAGTTTGGGACCCCTCCACTCACACATCCAATTTGATTCTTCGTAAATGCAGTGTGAATAGGACAATTCCCTTTCCACGCCTGTCAATGCAGCCACACCCCAGCAGAGCAGGCTGGTAAGTCTGACCGCTTATCTGCCAGCCATTATATGTGATCACAAACCAGCCCTCTGTGTCCTAAGGGGTTGGAGTGGCCTGCACCCAGGTTCCGTCCTCTAAAGTCCCACCTCAAAGTCTGTTTCATCCAAACCTGCACAACGAGCAGCGAAACAGGTTCCACACAAACCTGGTGCCTTCAGCTGTAGGTGGGAGGTGGGGCAGGTAGAGAGGGTGAGGACAGGGAGGGGCTGAGGAGTCCTTAAAGCTTCCAGGCCTGAAATGCAGGTGTGTGAGCCCTGAGGAGATGCTCAAGGGAGAAAGGCTTCACACACGGTCTCAGTGTCAGAAGACGTTTACATTCAATAAGCTGAATATGGATTTGTCATGGCCACTCGGGACCAAGGCTAAAACCTGGGCCTGTGGACTCCAGTCCAGGGCTGTTTGCTAGGGTGCCATCCAATTATTCCGGGTGCTCAGGGACTAAAGCAATGTTTCTCCATGTGTGATCCAAGGACCACCAGTGAGGGAATCCCGTGTGTGTGTGTGTGTGTGTGTGTGTGTGTGTGTGTGTGTG
>NW_017731499.1:1139660-1165883 GCF_001890085.2 Hipposideros armiger
GGCAGTATCACTGGCCTTCATATGTGGGATCCGAACTGGGGCCCTCTGGCGTCCCAAGCCAGTTCTTAACCATTGCGCCACTCGGCCGGCCCTAGAACATAGATTCTTAACCTCAGGGAAGACATACTGAATCAGAACCTCTGGGGATGGGGCCAAGCATCTGCATTTTAGCTACTTCCCCAAGAGACAATGACATTTTACATAAGAAAATGCATAGATTTTGTGTAATCAGCTATGTGACCATGGGCAGTTGCCTTCCTGGGACTGAGTTTTCGTGTATTTAAAATAAAGGTGTCCAAGTCAATTTCTAAAGGACGTTCTAACACTGCTTTCCATGGCTATGTTATCTAGCGGGGCAAGCTCAGTGTCCCCCAAAAACCGGGGCAAGCAGCCACCACTAGTGCAGGACCCACACAGTGTGACCAGAAGGGGCAGATGTGCCCTTCCAGTGCTGCTCTGCCTGGACAACTGCTGCCCTGTGGGAACGTGGGCCCAGGGAGTCAGCACTTCTAATTTTCCAAGCGGGAGCCAGGAGCCAGATTTTTCTATAAATCTCTCAATTTAAATATTGCATCTAATTTCTAAATGTTTAAGCTTTCTGTGGAAAAACTGGAGATGCTAGCTTGGACCCTCTAATTTTTATGAAGCATTTGACCAAAAACTGATGGTATAACTATTTCCAAGCCATAGGTAGCTGTCCCTAGTCTATACTTAGCAAAGGGTTCCTTTCTCCTTTATTTCAGCAGCTCAACCAGTGGCCCTGGGCAAGTGACTTAGAGTGCTGTGACTCAGTTTCCTCATCTGTAAAATAGAGATAATAACATAATAGGGTTGCTGTGAATATTAAATGAATTAATTTTGTAACATATGCATGGAGTAATCGCTTGGTAAACATTTGCTGTTATTATCAGTCAAAGCAGCTCAAATGGGGTATGTTCCGTGTCACAGAATGCGCCCAGTTTAGCCCACTCTGAGTCCCTGGGTCTGGAGGCTCGACCAGAGAGCCTACCTCCTGACCCACTACCACCAGGTGTGCGGAGGTCAGCAGGGCAAGCACAGCGCTTGCAAAGATGGAGATTTACATCCTGCTTTCGGTATGGTTGGGGCACAGCTGCTCCAAACTCTGTGTCTGCAAGCTGTGTTTGCAAAGCGATTGTTCAAGACTAATGGTTGGGAGGCTGAGAGGTTCAGGGTCCTGGCTGAACAACACGTGAGAAGGGGGCCTGGCTTCCCCAGAGGAAGAGGAAGAAAAGGCTGTGAGTTGGAAGCGTGGCAGGGACAGAGTGGTGGGGGGTGGGGTGGGAATCATAGCTCGGCCAGGAGCCCACTCGTCACTGCAGTGAACGTGGTAAAATCATCTCTCCACTCCCTTGCTTGACACCGTTCACTAACTCTTGGAGCTCTGGGTTAAGTCCACAGTCCTTAGCATTCGAGTTCTTCCTGGACTCCCCCTCCTGTCTCGTTGTCCCCCCGCTTTGACCTTGATGCTGCCTGGAGCGCCCTTCACAAGGCACTCTCTCACCCCTGCAGGCTTGCACCTGCCGACCCCTCTGCTCAGAAGCTCTTCCCAGCCTCTCTCACCTGGCTAGGATTCTTGTCCTTTAGGTGCCTCCTCCTGACCCTCCCCAATGGGGTCAGCACGCTTCTATGATGAGGAGGCGATTTCTGTTCCCTTGGCCACTTCCCCCATCTAGGCCGTCAGCACCACACAGGGGCAAAAGAGGGGCTGAGCCCCTCAAGTACTGTCAGGGTGGACCTAGAAAACCCCGAGGGGATACTTTTCATCCCCCTTAACCCCTCAGTCCTCCCCCTTCCATCCCTCCCATCTTGATTTTCAACAAAGACCATCTGAGGATCTCTGTTGTGGGCCAGTCCTGTGAGGGGGACAGGAGAAACAGGCTCTCCCTGTCTTTGAGGGGTGCTATAAACTGAATCGTGACCCCCTCAAATTCACTTGTTGAAGTCCTCACCCCTCAGTACCGCAGAATATGACTGTATTTGGAGACGGGGGTCTTTAAAGAGACCATTGAGGGGAGGGGGCGCTATTCCAATAGGACTGGCGTTCTTATAAGAAGAGGTTGGGACACAGACATACACAGAGGGACGACCATGTGAAGACACAGGGAGAAGACGGCCATCTGCAAACCAAGGAGCGAATTCTCAGAAGGAACCAACCTGCCGACACCTTGACTTTGGACTTCCAGCCTCCACACTGTGAGTAAATAAATTTCCATTGTTTAAGCCACCCCATCTGTCGCACTGTGTTATGGCAGCCCGAGCAGACTAATATTATATACTACAAGGGGCTCGCAGTTCTGCCTTCGTAAAACGGAGATAATATTCATCCCTATCTCGTAAGGTGGGCGGGAGGATTGAATAAGTTTAATGCATTTAAAACAGAAACTGACCAACGCTAGCTGCGGTTTCTTATTGGTGCCATTGTCACCACTGTCATCCAGTTGGGACAGACAAGACTCAGCAAAGAAAAATCAGAGGGTGCCACAGACGAGAGCTGTGAGGAGCTGATGTTGATGAAACAAGTGATCCCTGAATTTAAGAACTGGAAGGGCCGCCTGGTGCCCTCCGCCCCTGTTTGATGAATGAAGAAACTGAGGCCCAGAGAAGGGCAGGGTCTTGCCCAGGGTCTCATGGTAACGGAGGACCCGAGGGCTGGAACACAGACTCGGAGGCCCGGCTACACCACCCTGCTGAGGGTGGATTAAGCAAAATCCGCGTCGTTTTTCGGTTGCCTGGCTTGCATCAGGCAGGCCCACCCGCGGTATGGGGTTGACCCTTCCTGGATGAGACACAGGCTGTGAGGAGGAAGCTGTCTGGCTGCTGGGATGGGGGAAATGGCTGGTCCCAGCTTCACATCTGCTGAAATACTTACTCTAAGGGCTTCTCCTCGTATCTAGGCAGCCAAGAGCTTCCCTCCCATGGGAGCTTTGCCCAGGATCTGGGCTGACCAGAGAGCAATGGGGGGCCCTCCCTCCAGACACTGTCTGGGAGCAGGAGAGCCTGGGGAACTCGGGAAGCTGACCTAGCCCACAAGGACACAGAGGCGTCAGGGCCCCGTCCTCCCTCTGGCCAGTCGCTTGTTCCCTGAGCCAACAGTACGTCACGCTGGACTCCTGTTTGGAATCTGGGTCCTGCTGCCTGGGAGTGAGGGCTGCTTTCTAGGCCACCTTCAGGCAGACGTCAGCCACACACTTAGCTGTGACCCCAGAAGCCCCTGCGTGACTAGGAGACCCAGACTGAAGAAACCCACAGATCCCCAACTCTGAAGTCATCGTGTGCCATCCCTGCTTTCCAATCCTCCATCCTCAGCTTGAAAGAGTCTCAGGATGGGGGACTCACTACTCAACAAAGCATTCTACCCCACTGTTGCACAATTCTAGATCAGTGCTATCCAACAGAAGTATGTGACAACATTAATGCCATTTTTAAAAGTAAAAAGAAAAAGGAAATCCATTTTAATATGTTCTTTAACCCAATCTGTCTAAAATGTGATCATTTCAGCATATAACCAATATTAAAATAGTTAGCGGGATGTTTTACATTCTCTAGTTTGCACTATGTCTTGGAAATCGGTGTACATGTCACACTTGAACATTTGTCTGTCAGGCCAGCCACTTCGTGCTCCACGGACACAACGGGGCTGGCAGTTACAGCACTGGACACTGAAGCTCTCAGTCGTGGAGTTTTTTTCTTATGCTGAATTAGAATCTCACGCCCTGTTTTTTACATGTTGGCCAGACTTATCAGCTCTTGGGTAATTATTAGTAACTACAAATAAACAACTGTTATGCTCTTAACTCTGCGCCATCCAGTGAGCCGAATGCCATATGTGGATTCCATTGAAAACCCACACCGCCCTGTCGTGCCGTTTTTCAAATGAAGACATGGAAAATTAAAAAGGTCATGCAGCTAGCAAATGGGAAAGCCATTTAGCCATTGAGAGATGGGAAAGCCAGCCAGGACATGGCCCCAGGTCTGCGATTCATCCTCTCAGCTTCTAACACCAGGCTGCTGAGTACGGTAGACGTCAACCATCTACGACGAGCACTTGAAATGGGGCTGGCCTGACGTGAGATGTGCCGTAGGTGTAAGATATGCACCAGATTTTCGAGAGGTCATACCAAAATCACTACATCATTTTTATGTTGATTACATGTTGAAATGACACTCTTTGGGTTAAATAAAATATAGACATTCATCTCACCGGTTTCTTTTTGCTTTTTTTAAAGTGGCTATTAGAAAATTTCAAGGTACATGGGTGGCTGGCATTATATTTTATTGGACAGTGATCTGTTTCCTTCTGAGCTAAATATTCTCCATTCCTTTGACAGTGCATACACAAACTCACTTCTAATCCCTTCCCTCAGGTGCTCCTTTTGATGGATACTTCTAGAAGCAAACAATGGTTGGCTGGCTATTCTTCTGTGACTTGCTTGTTCAGGTCCTTTGCCCAATTTGGGTTTAAGTGGTTTTCCTTCTGTCCTACTGATTGTCAGACGTCTTTGTAATTATGGGTATTTACATCTGTCAATTGCAATAACTGACCTTTCAACTTTTTCTATGGTATCTTTGGCTATACAGATTTCTGTTTTATTCAGCCAATCTGCAAATAAAATTCCTTTGGTGGCTTCATGCCAAGAAGGGTCTTATTTTGCCCACTTCCAAATTTATGAAAAAGTATTATCCTGCATTTTCTTCCACTACATTCACTTTTTAATCCTTTCTCCCTTTCATCCAACTGGAATCTGTTATATTTCTGTTTGTGATGGGAGGAAGGGACGTGACTTAATTTTTCCCTCCATGTATAGCCAATTGTCCCATTTAGTGAATAATTCATTCGTTTCCCCACTAATTTGAAATGCCACTTTAGAAATCATCTTTAGGCTCAGTTTTCCCTCTGTTGGCAGGCAAGTCAGCAGCTCCAAGTTTACATCTGACCAGCTCAATAGGCTCAGCAAATAGAGGTCTTCTGTTCTCAGTAGTCCCAGGGCTGACTCGGTGGACAGCCTGAACCAACGTGGCGGCCGGATGAAGCATGCTGACTGTCCAGGTTTCATCTACCAGAGGGGAGAGGTCACTCGGAAAGCAGGAAATTGAAATGCTGGGCAGAGAAAGACAGACAGATGCTGGTCAGACAATGAGATGCCTACTGCAGTGTATACACTCCCGGGCCTGTCACTGCGTGCCACACAGCCCCAGCTCCACAGGCATTTTTTGGGGGGATCCTCAGGTCCCCTCTGTTCTAGCCTGACTTCCCCTTCAAAGATTAGTGAGGGTTGTGTCTTCCCAAGGAATTCAGATCTCACTCCAGATGCCCTTTCTGGGGGGGTCCCCTCTGGCCTGGGAAATCAGTTTAGCAAGCAAGGGAGGACCGCCCCGCTCCAGCCCTGGGCCCCGTGGCCAGGTCCCTTCTCCCAGCCTCAGGAGGCAGAGCGCAGGGAGGGTGGGAGGTAGGAAGGATGCCAGCAGGGTGTGGCCACTGTGTACAAACACAAAGTGACTCCTTCCTGCCCACCCCAGGGAATGGGGCTGCCCAGCTGGCTCAGGAAGTCCGGCTCCTGCAGGGAGGGTCCCCAGAGTGCCTCTCCTGGCCTCCCTCCAAGGACCACGAGTCACCCCCGGGGCCACCAGGGAACAGCCCGGAATGCAGAGCTCAGGTTCTTGTGCAGGGGAGGTCTGCAACACCTTGGGGAGCAGGTGCCTGTGTAGTGTCCCTGTACCTCCTGCACCTCCCGCCACAGGGCGGGCCCTGCAAGCTTCTCCTTCTTGCTCTAAGCCCACAGGGGAATGGGGCGGGATTTGAGGAGGAGACAATTAATGAGACCAGAGCCCAAAAGCTTTTGCTGGCTCCCCATCTCCATCAGCCCCTCCAAACCCCTCCCCTTACCCTATAATAATAGTACACTGACCAGAATAATAGTAAATAAAAACACCATATAAAAGAACAATAGAAGTCTATTTAAAAAACTGCTCTGGGCTGGCCGAGTGGCTCGTTAGTTAGAACTGGCTTGGGAGCATGAGCTCTGAGCAGCAGGGCCACCAGTTCGGATCCCACGTGAGGGCCAGTGACACTGCGCCCTCCACAGCTAAGATGGTGAACAACAGCTTGACCTGGAGCTGGGCTGCTGTGAGTTGCCGGCAACGGCATAGGCTGCAGTGGGGCTGCAGTGGGCTGCCATGGGCTACTGTGTGTGGCTGGCAGCCAGTGTGAGCAGCCAGCAGCCACCGTGAGCGGCCGTCCAATGGCTGGCGACCCATCTAACTCTCCCGGGAAGAGTGCAATGATAATACCAACATGGGCCAGTGAGGCAACGTCCTCCACAACTAGACTGAAGAACAAAAGGAGAGCAACTTGTCTGGTCCCCTTCCCCAATTCCCCAACACTGTTCCTCTCCCCCAATTCCCCAATAAAATCTTTAAAATAAAACCCAAAACTTTGCTCCATCGAATGACATGGAGCAGATCAACTGAACAAAGGCAGGCTGCCTGCCATGCAGACTGAAGACGCCTGGGCTCGAAGGCCAGCTCTGGCACTTGCTGGCCGTGGCCTGGGCCCATGTGGTAAACATGTTGTGCCTTTGTAGACCCCCCTGTGAAATGAGGTGAGGACAGCCCCCACCTCATAAGGTCATTGTGAGGATTCAGGAAGCGAATAACACAATAAATGACGGAGAACAGCAACAATGTGTTAGGTGATTCTGGCACAGGGATCAGCAGAATGAATGTCAGCCTTGTGGGAGGGGAGGGAGAAACTGGAAGACTCTGTGAAGCCGTGAAGCGGACCTGCATGAGCTCTAAGTGTATATTGCAAAACCGCTAGGGAAACCGCTGAAAGAAATTTAGAAGTATACCTGACAGGCTAAGAAAGGAGAACAAAGGAATCATATGAAGCAATTAAAAACAGAGAAGGCAGAAAAAGAAGGGAAGTTTTGAAAAAAAGGAAGAACAAATAGATGGAATAAAAACAAACACGGTAGATAGTCATTCAGCTAGATCTTTACATTAAATGCGAATGGCATGAATACACCAATTAGAAAAAGAGACTGTCAGCGTGGATAAAAGAGAAAGACCCAACTCTGTGTGGTCTATAAGACCCCCACTTTATTTTTTTTTTATTTTTATTTTTTTTAGCTGAGCCATCCTGCCACCTGTTGGCAGCGCAGCGGCTGCTCAGCTCGGGCTGGACTTGAACCGCTGTTGCTCAGAGCTCAAACTCTTGAGCGAGCTCTTAACCAACTGAGCCACTTGGTCGGCCCAAAGATCCCTACTTTAAATAGAAGTGAACAGGATCTCAAGCAGAAGGGTGAGGGGCCGGCCGAGTGGCTCAGTTGGTTAAGAGCTCGCTCAAGAGTTTGAACTCTGAGCAACAGCGGTTCGAGTCCAGCCCGAGCTGAGCAGCCGCTGAGCTGCCAACAGGTAGCAGGATGGCTCAGCTAAAAAAAAAAAAAAAAAAAAAAGAATTTTCAAGTAGAAGGGTGAAGGGCTGTGGAGTCAAACTGCCCAGGTTTCACAGGGCACTTCTTTAACCTCACCGAGCCTCAGTTTCCACTTCTGTAAAATGGGGAAAGCAATAGTTCTGACCATTCAGAGATGTTGTGAGGATTAAATGAGCTAATTCACATACAGCATTTAGAACAGTGACTGGCACATAGTAAGCACTGTAAGAGTATTTTTGTTGCTATTATTATTATAATTATTCAAGTGTAGCTTCAGGACAAGCTGCCCAGCTCACACTTCCAACCAGCTTTTCACTTGGAAGCTCCCCCTAAATAGAAATTCGAAAGCCACTGCTTTTTCCTTGAATTTTAAGACCAGGATCAGCTACACAATGTGCAGGGTCCCGTGCAAAACGAAAATGCAGGGGCCCTTGTTCAACATTATTAAGAATTTCAAGATGGTGCCGGCAGAGCATTAAGTCGCATGCAGGGCCCTTCTGAATTAGGGGCCCTGGGTGACTGACTACGCAGGTCACATGCCCACGAAGCCAGCTCTGCTTAAGATCCACAGGCCACAAGGGCCAAGTCAGAATCCAGGATGCCAACCCGCCCTCCCTTCCCCGTCCAGCCTGCCCCACCTCACCTGGGCCAGGAACACCCTGACCTCCTGGATGTGAACACACCCACCCGTCTGGACCTGTGGAACCCCGATACAGATGCACTCCTTGCCAAAGAAATGCTTTGCTGCCTGCTTCCTTGCAAAAGCTTGAACTCAGGATTTCAAGGGGGCATCCTTTCTGGACCCACCAGAGCTGGGGACCAGGTTTGGAAAGGCGAAGGGTGGAGCTAAGATTGGTTCTGGAAGCCTGGCTCAAGAGTGGGTTGCCTGGGAGTGCTCCGTCTCAGGGGGGCGCCTGCTCTAGGAAGGCTGGGCAGGAATGAGCCGCAGCTAGCCCACACACTCCCCACCCCTGAGTCACCCAGTTGGCCATGCGCGTCTGGAGACGTCAGACCTTTTTACCTCTTTGTCCTGGCGAAGTGCAGGGGTTCTGGCTCAACCTGTTCCCTCCCTGCCCTGTCCCAAAGGTCGCCACCCAGAGGCCCTTGCCCTTTGGGCCACTCTCAGAGCTGTTCCAGGGACGCAGGCAAGGAAGGGGAGAGGAGCCAACTGGCAGAGGCACTGGCATAAGTGGCAGCCCCGGGGTACCCAGCCACGCAGGCGATTCCCAGTGAGTGTGGGCGGCAGGCAAACAAGCCTTTAGTGTCAGCGCAGCCCACCCAGCCCTGAAACATGTCCTTCTGTCTCCTGGGGGGCGGGGCCTGCTAGTAACCCCTCGGGGCCCAGAGACGACAGGGCAACCCACCTCCAGCTTCTGCCACCTCCCCCCCCTATTTTGCACCCGCATCTTTACCCTCCCTCGTCAAGAGGGAGGGACTCCCCGCAGGCCTGGGTGTGGGCCCGAAGGGGTTTTGATCTCAAAAACATTGTCCATCCCAGCCTGGGCAGGGCATGGGGAAAGCCCCCGGCTCCTCCCGTCCTCTCTTTCCATTCCCTGCCCCCTCAGAAATGAACCTTACGGGCCTCACGCCAAGCTCAAAATCCTGACATGCAAGCTGCCACCTCGTGGGTGCCGGCTGCAGGATGGGAGGCCAGGAAGGAGAGCTGGGGTGGGGCAGCGCCCTCTGCTGCACCCCAATCCTTCCTCCCCTCACCCCTACACTCTTGTGTCAGGCAGAAGGGCCTCCACCACCACCCCGCACCCCCACTCCAGGGCAGTGGCGATGTTTTCAGAACCCCCAATGAAGAGCGTGGTCTGAGAGGCAGGCATGCATGCGTGGAGGGAGGGGGGGGGCTGTTTGAATCCGGGGTACAGCAGGGTAGGAGGGCCAGAGCTGTCCTAATTCAGAGCTGAACACTTGGCGGGAGTTTCTGGGGAGGGAAGGCAGAGGAAGGGGGTGCAGGGCAGGAAATCAAGGTGCTACCTCTGCTCAAAGAGCTAATAGGTTGCATGAGCTGACTTGTGTAATCTCAGAACAGGGCCCAGCATTATCGGGGTGCCAAAAATGCGTATCTTAATTACTACTATCGTTGTTCCTCGGTCCCCAGCTCCCTACAGGTGTGAACAGTTCCTCTGCCTACACCCATGTTAGGGGGGAGGGTGACTTCCCAAAGCGGGTGCGTTTAGTGACCTCAGAATGGTCTCCAGGACTCTTCTGGCCTCCGCTGGGGGCTCATAGCACAGGCAGGGTCCCCTTCCCAAACTCACCTCTATCTCAGACCCCAGCCTGGGTTTTATTAATACCCTGTTCACACTCTCAGCCTGAATTCCCCGGAGGGGGAGGGGGGCGTGGCAATCCATCCTGTCCTTGTGTGCTGACCTTGTGAACAGAGTTCAAGTTAGTCACTGGAACTAATTCTTCATTCTACAGTCATCCATTCATTTCTCAAATATTTCTTGAGCCCTATCATGTGCCTCTGTGTTGGAGGAAGGGTTGCAAGGATAAAGAAAAAGATGGGTCCACCTCCGGGCACTCAGAGTTGAGTTGGGGGACAGCGTGCTACCCATCCACGGTGAAGGAGAGAATCGCCTGAGGGGCTCCTTAAACAGCACCCAGCCCCCTCTCCTGGAGTTCCTGGTTGTAGGCTGGGAAAGGGCCTAGGAATCTGCATTTTAAATAAAGTATTCCCCATGATTCTTATTATTGAGGGAGCTTAGAAACCTCCCCAAGAAACAGGAATTTCCAAAAGGAGCTACACACAGGGAAGGAAAGGAAGCTGAGAGGAGTGACTGGTCAGGGAGATCAGGTGAGGTTCTCCTGGGAGACTGAGCCTCGAGCTAAAGCACAAGGCTGAGCTGGGGGAAAAGAGGAGAGACTCATGCTCTCGGAGAAGGATCGGCATGTGCAAAGGTCCTGTGGTGAGAAGATGCAACACTAGTGTGGCGGGAGCTCAGGAGGAAGAGGGAGCAGGACAGGCGCATCAGAGTTAACTGGGGGTGGGAGGGTGAGGGAGTGGGAGGGGGGTAGGAGCACTGGGGAGCCCTGGAAGGGTTTTGTGTGAGAGGGGCTGACATGATTGGAGTTTTGAAAAGATTTTTCATTAGCAGATACACACGCCTGAGCCTTACAGACCCAAGGCCAGATTTCAGCAGAATCAGGCTTCTTTCCCAACTGTCTCCTTCTGCAGGCCCCTGGCAGAGGAGGAGGGATGGCCCAGGTGGCTTGGAGGCCTGCCTTGGCAAACCAGCAAGCAGCTCTGAACTTGGTTTCTGCTCCCACGGGCTGTGCCCACCTCGGCATCCCCTCCGGTTCAGCAGCCGGTGGGCAGAATCTGTTTTCTAGTCCATTGTCAAGGTTCACCGCTGCCTCCCTTGCCCCTCAGAAGGCAGTGCCAGGACCCCCACACACTCCACCCACCTCCTCTGCCCTCTGGAACCACCTGCCAAGGGGAGTGCAGAGGAGCGGACATTCAGCCCCTCAGGGGACGCCCCTCATCTCTGCACCTGACTTGACTGAGCCCTGTCTCCCACCACTATCCCCACGCCCTGCATGCTGGCTGGCAGATGGGGAGCAGGGTGCTCCTCAGCTCCCTCTCAGTCCTGCAGAGGCTGGTGGGTAAGAGACAGTCGGGAAATGTGGGCAGCGCTCATGGGGGGTTGGACTGCCAAGCACAGGTTGGCACTGAGCTGGCACCGAGCTGGCATCAAGCTGGCCAGGTGCCCTGACGTCACTCACGGGTGTGGGGGGCGGGGCTGGGCTACAGATTGAGTCTTATTTGCATACAACCCTGAGGGGCGGGGTCATAGGGGGAGGGGCGGGGCTACTGTCAATTCTTGGTCTGCATCTCCCCACCTCCACAGTACGCAGGCTCTCTGCCTCCATAACCCAGGGGCGCCTCTACCTCACCGCACCCGCAGCATCTTTATCTCCTCCTGTTTGACTAGATTTAAAGCTCCTGGACCAGTTCCTGGAATCCAGAGAAATGGAGCAGGGAGGAGAAATGTCCCCCATTCTGTGAACTGATGAAACGCCCTTGGGACAGTTTGTGTAAAAGCCAAATCCACTGGGGTTTATGAGAAACCAGGAATGGGAAGGTGGTGTGAAAAAGCCACATCCCACCAGCGTTTTCTGTATGTTTCTATGCCAACAGTGGTTCACTCCCTTCGGTTCCCTCCTGGGGCCTCAAACTCTCCCCCCCAACTCTTGTTCCAGGGGCAGCGGTGAGGATGCCCATCACCAAGCTCGCGCCACCATTTCGCTAAACCTGTGTGGATCAGCGAGTCCTGAACTGGCAAGGCCTCTGAAGGGTCCCCGCGGCCTGGAGTTTTGTGCCTGGCTGTGGGGGTGCTAACAGATACTGGACAAGCAGTACCAGGGTAACAATCACAGCCAGCTTGCAAACCCCGCTGCTGCCAGCCTCTGCAGCCTGCACGTCACAGACATTATCCCAAATAACTGGCTAAACCCCTGTGAGCAGAAACTATTATCATCGTCCGTGTTTTATAGATGAGCAAACTGAGGCTCCCAGAAGTTAAATGAGTTGCCCAGTCACCCAGAGAGCGAGCTGCAGTGACAGGATTACACCCAGGCAGAGGGGCTTCAGACCCCTCGCAGTGAATGCTTTTAACTCTCGTGCTGACCCCAAAGAAGGCGAAAGTCTTCCACCTCATCTGTAGGGGAAGGGAAAGGGGGTGACAGGAGACAGTGCAGGTGACTGGGGGCAGGGCCAGGACTAGGTAGGCAAGTGAGGAGCAAAATGTAAAGAGCCCCTTGGGTTCATGCTGTATGGATGGGCCCCTGTGCCCGAGTAGACCCTATACTCAGAGGTTACTGAGCCCAAGGGCTGCCTTACATTTGAGTGTGTGTTTCAATTTTTTACACAAATTTTCAAGACATTGTCCAATGGAAATGTCCCAGAGTCCACACACAAGGTTGGAAGAAGGAGAGAAATGCATTGGGCTGCGCCAGCCATAGCTGATTCTCTTTCAACTTTTTCAAAAAATGAGGTGAAATTCACAAATGAACCATTGAAAGTGTACAATTCGGTCGTGTTTAGTCAATTCACAATGTGGTATAACCATCACCTTTAACTAGTTCTGAAACATTTCCTAAAGGAGAATGTTAAGCAGTCACTCCCCATGCCTTTCTAGCCCCAGACCCTAAAAAGTGAGGGGAACCTGGGAGGGAGTGTCTCCTGGTTCTGCCCTGCTAGGACGTGCGGGCTCACTGCCGGCTTCTCAGCTCCCATCAGGATGACCCCTTATCAACTCCGGAGGCCACACGCCCCTCAGGAAGGCCAGCTCTCTGACTCACAACCTCAGCTGGTGGGCCTCCCTCCTCTTCTGGGACCACCAACAGCCTGGGGCTGCACTGTGGGCAGTGATGCGCACCTCCTCTCAGGACACACACACAGACCGCCAGACCCAAACCCGCTGGGCATGTGGCAGGGGAGGGGCCGGGCCAGCAGCCCTCGGACGACCCCTACTCAGGCTATCCTGGGCTCTGCTCCCCATGGGTGCCCACAGCCCTGCCTGCCCCCAGCGGAGCGCCAGGAATCCCAAGCAGCATAGTTCGGTGGGGAGGAGGCAGGATATCTGCTGTCTCTGGGACACAGAGAATTCCAGCCAGAGCCCTTCTGTGGTCACATGGGACCAGAGAAGGTGCGAGAGGCAGAAAGCCCGGCCCCCGGCCCGATACACAGACCAAAAATGTTCTGTGTGTTTTTAGGGGAGGGATAGAAGGACTCCACATAGTTCCTTAGGAATGTTAATTGTGTGCTTTGAACCTGCCTCCCATTCCTGCCCCTCCCCCTCAGCCTGCGTGAGGGGACACTTGTCGAGAGCACCCCAGGAACCACAGGCGCAAACAGCCAGGACTTTGTGTGATGGTGACGCACTGACATTTCTGGGCAAGGCAAAAAATGCAGCCGCCCCCCTCTCAGCGCCTTGTCGCCTGACGCTGGCTGGTACGTGTGGGTGCATGTGGGTGTGTGTGGGGTGGGGGTGGGAGTGCCAGTGGGGAGCCCCCTGGGGGCCAGTGCCAGCTCATCATAGCTGTGTCACTGTGAGCACGTGACCCAGCCTCTCTGTGCCTCTGTTTTCTCATCTGTAAAGTGGGGACAGGCACAGCAGCTACTTCAAAGGATCCTGAGGCAGAGGGTTAAGCACCGTGGCATCTCACAAGCGTTCAAGATGTTCTCTCCAATTATTATTATTAATGCCATTTGTTAGCAGAGAACGAAGACGCTGCTCCCCCAGTCAGCGGCCTGGTGAGTAAGGCAACAGGGGCCTCTGTTTCTTTAGAACTGCCCGTGGGCTGGCCTTCTCCAGTGCTCTGGCCAGAACCCTCTTGGACTCTAGGTCCACCCTAAACAATGGCTTCTCCTGTATTTGGAAGGCTGTGGTCTGCGGTTCAGACCCTGAAGTCACACAGCTGGACTGTAGTCCTGCCTCAGCAGCCATTTATTCACTGTGTGACAATGAGCACGTTTTTAACCTCTCTGTGCCTTGACTGCCAGTTCCACAAAAAGACAGGATAAATAGAACCCGCGTTCCAAGGCTGAGGGGTGATTAAATGAGATAGTACTTTTAAAATATTGCCTGGCACGCAGAAAGTATTCAATAAATGTGAGGTGTTGTTTGTAAAATACTACTGGATACACTTTATATGCAGAGTCATATTAGTCTTAACAATCACCCTATAAAAGAGTGTTTGGGCAACAACAGTGAAAGAGTATCATCGGCCCCATTTTATGGATGAGAAAACTGAGGCTCAGAATGGTTACGTGCCTCTCCCGAGAACAAGACGGCTAGTAGGGAGTGGAAATTCAGAACCCAGGTCTAATTTGAAAGCCCTGCTTTTAGTCATGACATTATACCAGCACCCCTTTTATTTATTTTTTTATTATTATTTTTTTTACTGGGGAATTGGGGGCTAGGAACAGCGCTGGGGAATTGGGGGAAGGGGAACAGACAAGTTGCTGTCGTTTTGCTCTTCAGTCTAGTTGTGGAGGACGTTGCTTCACCGGCCCAAGTTGGCACCATTATTGTGCTCTTCCCAGGCGAGGCACATCAGTCACCGGCTTCTGGACGGCTGCTCACAGAGGCTGCTGGCTACACACGGCAGCCCATGGCAACCCACTGCAGCAGGGGCTGCAGCCTACACCCTCATGGCAGCCCAGCTCCAGGTTGAGCTGTTGTTCAGCATCTTAGCTGTGGAGGGCAGTGTCACTGGCCCTCATATGTGGGATCCGAACCAGGGCCCTCTGGCGTCCCAAGCCAGCTCTTAACCAATGTGTCACCTGGCCGGCCCTAGACTTTCAGTTTTATAAGATGAAAAGAATTATGGGGATGGATGGTGGTGACAACTGCACAACGACGTGAATGTATTTAATACCACTGAGCTGTATACTTCAAAATGGTTAAGATGGTAAAGTGTGTGTTATGTGGATTTTACTACAATAAGAAAAACTGAATAGAAATTTCTTAACAATGAACACACCCACCACCCTGACCTTGCTTTCTACCTATTATTCTCTAATGAAAGGAACCAGGGTTCCTCGGAGAAATAGCTGATTCTAGTGCCGAAGTGGGGGGGGGGAATTCAAGGTGAGCCTGGAGCCTCTTATAGTACCAGAAAGTAAGGGGGTGCTCAAAGAACAAAAGGATGGGGACAAGCCAAAGGGACACAGGAACCAATCTGAAAGGGCACCCGGTGGACAAGCCGGAACGATTTGAGCAACACCATAAATAATATATATAAATTAGCACTGGAGTATAATGCAAATTATGAAACAAATATCCATGAGTACACACATGTACAAAAAATTATAATTATAAATAAGGGGAAAGGGACATACTTTTCCTCTAGAAGAATTACAAATGATATATGTAAATACTCCCCCTCCTAATTCCTTGATCCCCTTGGGTGTGGGCTGGACTTAATGGCTCATTTCCAAAGGATTAGAGTATGGGAAGGGAAAGCTGTCACTGCAGAGTGGAGACCTGGCAGACACCCCCTTAACCAAGCGATCCAGGTAACATCACCAGTGACATCATGGGGACATCATGAACACCCTGGTACGAGGGAATGAGAAGGGCACTTCGCTTCTGTGGTTGTCCCCCAAAACCTACAACCCCGGGCTCCTTAGGAGAAAAACATCAGAGAAACCCCAATTCAGGGACATCTGACAAACACCTACAGATACAAGTATTCTTCAAAACTGTCAAGGTCAAGAAAACCAAGGAAAGAGTGAGAAGAGGTCATAGACAGAGGAGACTAATAATTATATTGCAAAGTGACACCGTGGATTGGGTCTTGGAGGAGAAAAAGGGAAAACGGTGGAAAAACAAAATCCTGGAGTTTGGGTAACAGTAACGCATTAATGTTCATTTCTTAGTTTTGACAAACGCACCATAACAAATGGTTATATAAGATCTTAACATCAGGGAAGGCGGGTGAAGGGGGCATGGAAACACTCTGTGTTGTCTTTGCAACTTTTCTATAAATCTCAAACCACTGCCAGATAAAATGTCTATTTAAAAAAAACATTTCCTCCTGATTAACAAAGGGACACGTGTTTGCTGTAGAACATTCATAATATAAACAAATAAGGAACCAGCGGTTGCTTACCATCGACTGTCAACATTCCAGTAGGTTTCAACGCAATCTTTTTTTTCCTGCATCCTTCGGCCTCACAAACATACTCCTTTGGCCTCCAAACATTGGGGGGGGTACCACGTTTCTAGCTTCCTATCGTGTTTCCAACCCCACGACTTGGTTGTGCTATTCTTAGCTTCTCTCTTTACTGTTGAATAACGTTCAGGGGCTTCCTATGATAAATAACTCTAACACACACATCTGGCTCTGCATTTGGGATGGTTTTCTAACGGCATCATCTTAAGAAAGACATTCATATGTGGAAGGGATGTTTTTAAGGCTCTTGACACATATTGCCAGTTTCCTTTCTAAGTGGACACCGTGGGTGTCCGGGTCAGTGGTCTGTTTGGGACGCCTCTACTCTGACAGCTCTCCCCGAGATCCCCTTGACATTGCTTCTTCAGGCTGTCTGCTTCTCCCGTACTCCCTCCGTTCCGCCCTTGGGCCTCTGCCCTCTCAGCATCCCATCCCCTCAGGGAACCTTGTTCACTCTTCAGATCCGCTGCACCCGCCCACATATTCCTGAGGGTTTGGGTCTCTCCTGCTGCCCCAGGCACAGCCTTCCCTTGAGCTCTAAGACCACATTTCCACCTGCCTTGCAAATATTTACACCAGGACATCCCCTGGCGATGATTCAAACTCCTTGCATGAAAGGGAGGTGGTCGGCTTCCCTCTGCCTTTATCACCCTGTCTCACTGCCCTGTTCAAGGAAGCAGCACCCTGAGCACCCGCTGCCCGAGCCTGGCGTCTCTGCCCCACCTGGTCTCCCGCTTGCCCCTTATAGCCCACACTCCACTGATTCCGGCTCCAACCTCAGGAATATCCCTCAAGCACCTGTTGTAATCCAGGTCCTGCGTCTTGTGCCTGAAATTCTAACAGTTGCTCTCCCCACCTCCCTCCAACTTCCTTCTCCTCCTTGCGGAGGGATTGTTTCTAAAATGCCAACCTGGCCATCTCACATCCCCACTGCAGGGGACCTGTGGGCTCCATGCTACCTGCAGGCCGTACATAGCACCAAAACCCATTTGTAAAAGCACTGACTTTTCCATCCTCTTTCAAGCAAACCTAACTCTTCTTTAATTGCTGGTCTCCCTTTTGAACACAAGGAGAGAAGGTTTCAGACAATATTCGCAAGACAGACGTCATTAACAATATTGTGTTTTGTTCAACATTGGGCAAAGCAGGCTTCCGGTTTGCAGTCATGCTGTAAATTGCCTTTAAAATAAATTGGAAATCTTTTTTAAAGTGTA
Source organism: Hipposideros armiger (assembly GCF_001890085.2). Taxonomy (NCBI): domain Eukaryota; kingdom Metazoa; phylum Chordata; class Mammalia; order Chiroptera; family Hipposideridae; genus Hipposideros; species Hipposideros armiger. Next base: position 1,157,023 of record NW_017731499.1, read on the forward strand.
ATAACCTAAAAGACTGAGAGCGAAGAACAGTCAAGGTGGTGCTTGGCTATGGCAAAAGTTGGGGAGGTGTTACTGCTACTCAAAGTGTGCTCCCTGGGCTGTCAGCATCATCTGGGAGCTTGTTAGAATCTCAGGCTCCGCCTCAGACCTACTGACTCAGAATCTGCATTTTAACAAGGTCTCCAGGTGATCCTGGTACTCACATTACACTGACATTAGCACATTACACTGACATTAAACTTCGGAAGCACTCGTGTGAATAATAAAGTGTGGGAAACACTGACCTGAGGAAAAAAGTCAAAACTATTTGCCATTCGTGATGTGGCCTTGGGACCCTCCCCGATGACTCACACGCTGCTCCAAGGGCTTCTCCATGCAGGACGAGAGCTCCCTGCCTTTCCCACGCTACTCCTTTCACCAGAAGTCCCGCCCACTTCCGCTTCCTCACTGTTCAATACTCAGCTCCAACAGCACTTCTTTTTTCTCTTGTTTAATTGAGGTGAATTTCATAAAACATAAAATTAACCACTTAAAGTGAATGATTCTATGGCATTTAGCACATTCACATGCCTCAATTCCATTTAAATAAATAATTTGTATAAATAAAACCTTGTACCCACTAAGCAATTACTTCCTGTTCCTCTCTCCCTGGCAACCATTAACCTGCTACTTCTATGGATTTGCCTGTTCTGGATATTTCACATAAATGGAATCGTGTCGGGCTTCTTTCATGAGCCTGACATCTTCAGGTTCATCTGTGTGGTAGCGGGTATCAGAGCTGTGTTCCCTTTTCATGGCTGAGTAATATTCCACCGCACGGCTAGACTGCATCTCGTTTTCCCACTCACCCATTGATGGACATTAAGGTCGTTTCCACCCTTTGATTCTTGTGATTAAGTGCTGCTATGAACATTCATGTGCAAGCTTTTGTTTGAGTATCTGTTTTCAATGTTCTTAGTTATATATCCAGGAATAGAACTGCTGGGTTGTATGGTAATTCTACGTTGAACATTTTGAAGCCATGTCCCTTCTTCACAGAGCTTTATTTAAACCCCTACCTGCCTTCTCCTTCTCCCACAGCAATTTCTAAAACACCCCATCTAGGGAGAAGTGGATGGAGATAGTCTCAGGGACACAGAGGAAAAACTGAGGGTTGTTAGTTGGGAGGGGGTGGGGATGAAGGAGAAGGGGAAGGGATGAGACGATACAAATTGGTAATTACAATATGACCTCAGGGATAGAAAAAGACAGTCTGAGGAATATAATCAATAATGTTGTAAATATTTCTTAGGGGGCCAGATGGACTCATGTCCTGTTGGGGAGACCACTTCATAGTCGGTGTAGAGGCCTGATCACCGCACTGTATATCTGAAGCCGTTGTTGAATAATAATGTATGTCAACTATAATTATATATACATATAGTCAAGGGACATGGGTTAGAGAGTGGGAATGGAGTCAATGGAATTGTAATAGATAAGCATGATATCGGGGGTGGCAACAGATGGGGAAAGGGGGGTTGTTACTTTGTGAGGGTGAAAAGGATAACTATTGCATTGTTCTGTACACCTGAAACTAACAATAAAAAGTTAAAAACAAACAGAGAAAAAAACACCCCATCTAGCAAAGCTGGGTTTCAAACCCAGGACTCCTGACTCCAAATCCTATTTTTTGCACTGTCCCACACAGCCGACCGTCACTTCCATCTTGGACTGACCTCACTGTATAGACGTGGGAGCTCGGGTTGGGAGATTGTTCAAGACCACACAGCTCCTAAGTCACAGGTGGGCTCTGGTCTCTCAGCTCCGGTGTCCAATCCCCAGGCACCAGCCTATACGGTGCTCCTGAATGGACAGGTAGGTGTTTTACAATGTGGCCTCTTCCATTCCTGGGGACGTTGACAACCTCGCAATGCTCTGTCCCCACGGGGTCACAGTCTGCCTCCTCCCTGGATCTGCGGAGGAACCAGCACCAGGGTCTTCGGTTTAGGCACATTTATTTTGATTCTCAGTGTATATCTGTATGTCTCCATGATGGGGGGAAGGGAGAAAAATGACACTTTCTTTTGTTTTTCTGCCTTTTCAAATTTTATGCTGCGTCAGGAGCGGGCCCGGAGCAGGGTGCCGAGGGGTGGCGGCGGCAGCTCAGGTGTAGCCCACCAGGCGTGGGGTGCTGGGGAAGGTCTTGCGCATGCCCACGCACTTCCTGTCGATGCAGAGGGTGCCGGCCTTGAGGGTCAGCTCGTGCTCCAGCCGGCACTTGATCATTTGCAGCAGCTGCAGCGTGCTCTGCGTCTCCCGCAGCCTCAGCCTGAGCGTCTGCAGGGTGTCATCAATGGTGAACACCTCATTTACAAGCCTGGGGCGAGAGCGGAGGGGAAGGCACAAGTTTAGTCAGCGGTTCAACGCAGATGCACCTACTACGCGCCAGGAACTGTGCCAGGCGCTGGGAGACTGCGGTGAGCCAGACAAACAAGGCTCAGCCATCGAGGAAGACAGAGGTGGACCAGGCAGGCGAGTGAGCGCATGACAGAGCTACCGAGGGCGACCAGCACCGAGGGAGAAACACAGGGTGTTCAGGAAACCCATCTGGCAGCTGCTCGTCCATTCACGGAGACCTACCGGGCGGCCCAGCCATCCACTCCTGGGCACCTGCCTACCTGTCAGAGTTCAAACCAGACACTCACACAAGTACCTGTACAAATGCTTGGGCAGCACTAATCACATGAGTCTAATGGTGGAAACAGCCCAAACGTCCATCGAGAGATGAATGGAGAAACAAAAGGTGATCTGTCCAGACAATGGGATGTCATTCAGCCATACAAAGGACTACTGACCGCTTGAAATGTGGTTTGCGAAAATAAGGAACTGAGTTTTAAATTTTAAATGTCACTTTAAATGCAAATTTAAATGGGCATTCATCCTGGGGAATAGGCAGGGGTGGCGCATAGCACAGACACGCATCCATGCACATAGTACAGACACACATCCATGCACAAGCACATAGCTCATACACACATACATATATATACACAGGCACATCGTACACACACATGCACACGCTGCCTAGGGCTCCTGAGCCAAACATGCCCTTGTAGGTGGCACAGCTGGTGGATCAGGAGGCGAGGAGCTTGTCGAAGAGCAGTAGGTCCTCCGGGACAACATCTGGTCACTCCCTTGTAAGTCCCCTGAGGTGGACAAAGGGCTTATCAGAACCCTCTGCCCCAGGGGGGCTGGAGCCCCACCTGAGCGGCTAAGAAGTAGGGACGAGTGGAGGAAGGACCAGGAGAGCCTCCCTGAACCACTCAGCCAGGACCTGGACCCCTTCCAGCCCAGCTGGAGTGGAACCCTGGCCACACTGCACCCACTTCCCGGGTGAGGACCTTCCAGGCCGGCAGGATGAGGAGTAGGGAGCCAGGCTTTCAAGTTAAAAGCCAGTGTCGCTGTCCCTGCCTGCCCCAGCGTTTGTTTCCTAAGTGATTGTCTCAGACAGTAACTGGGGCCATGCACACACCATCACAGGGAACCACCCCGCATTTTCAATCGGAGTATTTTTTTCCCTCTCTTTACTTCATCTCTCTTCTCCACATCTAGGCTCAGGAGGAGGACAAGCCACCGAGTTGTGGGGGGACTTGTTACGCAGCAAAAGACAACTAGTATGGTGCCCTAGCATGGAGAGAGCAGAACAGCCAAGTGGCCTGCCCATGTCACACAGCACATCATGGGAAAACAGCCCCCCACGTCTGATGTTCCTTCTTGGCCTGGCCACCATCCCATTCCAAGCTCCTACCCCAGGCTCACAAACTCTGTTTCTGGGTCTGCATGAGCTTTTCACCCCCTCTCCTGGGAGGAGGCCCGGTGTCAACAGAAGAGGCCTTTCCTTAGCTAAAAGGGACAGGTGGGGTTAAGTTATTCTAACGGCTCACTTGACAAAAGCAGCGATGGAGAATGAGTGAGGTGCGGGCTGGGTGCCTCTTCACGGGAGCCTGCAGAGAGGGTGAAGCGGCCATGGGCCAAAGGGCACGTCGCTGGCCTGAGAGGGTCTCTCTCCTTAGCCTTCAGGGGAAAGCTGGGGGGTTCCCAGAGCGCAACAGAGCTACAGAACCACTCCTGGTGGAGGCAGCTTAGAAGGCTGCCGTGCTGAGGGCGGGCCTTCCCTGGGACCCCCAGAACTCCAGACCCTCACCCAGTGCCCTGTGGAATTGTGGGACTAGATTTCCTGATGGGTGGGGAGTCCATTTTTCTAGGTTTCCTGGGAGCTCACAGAGCCCACCCCTTCCCCTTCGGGCCTCCCCGGCTCACTTGAATTGTGGGGTGTCCCTGCACAGCTCCACGTTGGGGCGCCGGGTCCGGCACTCCAGCCTTGTCTGTGCCACCTTCAGCGGGCTCTCCTTGGCCATGATGGACCTCTCCAGCAGCATGACGGTGTTCTCCGCCTGGAAGATCTCGTGCAGCGTCTGGGGGAAACATGGCGGGTGTCATGGAGGAAGCTCAATCAGGTCAGCCTTGGGTCAGGTGCTCAAATGACTCCTTTCCCAAGTTTAAACACCTGTGGGGCAGGGACCTCGCTCTTCCTAAGACAGCCTTGGGAAAGCAGCCTTGGCTCCTGTTGTCACTGAGGACACTGTGAACTCTGGGGAGGGGCAGGTGCCGAGGTTGGTTTTTTTTTCAGTCTCCAGTATCCACTGGAGTTAGCCCACTGGTGTTCAGTGGGAGGGACACCACGGAAGGGAGGGAGACAGGCCTGTAACTTCAACACGGATAATTCAAACAACAGCTAATTTCTAAACCCACTTTAATCTGAATCAATCTTGGCCCTCCTACATCTTTTTACAATCCAAAGTTTACCTTCCTAATAGCTCGGTCAGTAAACAAACTAGAAAGAAAAAAAAAAAAAAAAGAAGGGAAGGAAAGAGAAACAGAAAAGGGAAGGGGGGAGGGGGAGAGAGACTCAAAATTTTCTATTTATAGAAGTATTTCCCTCAATATAATGCCACTATTGTGCCCTACAAATCTGATCAAAGTACAGATCCCAGGAAGGGGCAGGAGGGAAGCCAGCTGGGACTGGGAACGTTCTAGATCTTGATCTAGGTGGAGGTTTCCCATGTGTAAACATAGGCGAGAAAATCATCATCAAAATTCATGAAGCTTTGTGTACCCTTTATTGTATGATGGCTGTACCTCAACAGAAAATAAAGCTAAAATCAGAAAAGAGTCAATCACAAGAAAAGATCTGCAAAACATTGATATTTATTTTGGGTACATGGGGGTCATTCGTATGAGTCTCTCTACTTCTGCGTGTTTAAAATTTCCCATCATAAAAGAATGAGAGGAATGGCAGGCCAGCACAGTCCATTCCCAGGAGGAGCCTGACCTTGCATTTAACCAACCTCAAGCACACACAGAATTGAGGGTACTAAACAGACATCACCTCACTATGGCTAAAACACCCCTTCTCCTCCCATCACCACCAGCCGCCCTAGATCTGTGAGCAGTTCTAGTTTTCACGCCCCTTTGTTACGAGAAGGCTCTTTGTGAGTGGGCTGTGCCAACATGCCCCCCCCAGACCTGGGAGGACCCAATGGCCACGTTACATGTGCTCTGATCTTGACAGGCCTAGAAGTGGCACCTGCCACGGTGCCCCCAACAGCCTTCCTTTGGCTGTTTGCTTGTCTGTCTCCCTCACTAGCACGTACACTAGACATTTCGTCCACGCTGTATCACCACTGCCAGGAACAGTGCTCCGTGCAGGCTGAGGGCTGCCAGGTAAAATACAGGACGCCCGTTCAGTGTGAATTTCAGATCAACAACAAAGCATCTTTAATATATGTCTCAATGACTGCGCGATCTGAAATTCAAACTTAACTGGACATCCTGAATTTTTATTCGCTAAATCTGGCAACTCTATTCAGAGCAGGAGCTCAATAAACGTTTACTGAATACATGCATGAGTGAATGAATGAATGAGTCACAGTAGGATATGAAAGTCTAGATTTTTAGCTAGCTCCCTAATGGTCCTTATGCACGCTAAGTTTTGAGAACAGCGTGCTCTACTATTTATACAGTCCTGTCCATCTCAGATTTTGACAGCAGGGCAAACTGCTGACACATGAACACGCCAGTGCTTCTGAATGGGATGGGGCTGCAAACACACAGAGGGTGCCGAAAATAATGTGCACACATTTTAAGAAAGGAAAAAACTATTAAAATTGTAATACTCGATATATATAGATAACAAAAGATGAGTACAAGTCACATGTAAACATTTTTTTGACACCCCCGGTATAAGACTCGGTCCCGCCTTCAAGGACTTTACGATCATGTTTTGAAATATTCACAAACCCTAACAAGTACCACCGGGATGACTATTTTAGCTGGGTTGGGCTCCTATTCTATAGGTACCAAGAAATTGCTTAAAGGACATTTCCCCCCCCCCCAAAGGAAGTCCTGGCTTCCCTATTAGTGCAAGAAAGAAGCCTACAGAGCACTTTGCTACTTCAGGAGGACCAAGGGATGCCCGTTGCCCACTGGGGTTGAGATGTGGGCAGCAGGCTTAGGGGAGGGCAGGGGCGCCGCTCTGCCTCCTTCAAAGCCCACCGAGGAGGAAGGCTGGCCTCCCACCTGGTCCTCAGCCAGCCACACAGAACCAGGGCGATGCTGACCACACGATGGTTAAACGTTACTCCCCAAAAATGTTCTGTGCCCAGTACGTGAGCTGATGTATAAACACTCTAGTGGGGACACCTCTTAGCAGTCCTGGAGATTTGCCTCAGAAACCTGCTCTTGGGGGGGGGGAGGTAGAGGGGGGGGGGGGGGCGCTGCAGATATGCAAAGCTCAGAAAGCACCATTCAGCCTGGTACAGATGAAAATCAAGCCTTCTCTAGATGAAAAAAACTTCTTGGCATGACACTGCCAATGTGGAAAAGAGCACCTCGCGGTACCATCTAGATGTCCTTACTGGGGGTTGGGGGTTCATTGCTGGTGTGGGGAGAGGAGGGCATTGCTGAGAGTCTACCTGCTGGGGGTGCCCTTCAGCCCTGCCCCAGCCCGAGGCCATGGAAGCCAGCTGCCAGTAAGGGCTGCTGCTCGGGGAAGCTTCAGATGCCAGGGCCCTGAGCTTGTGCTTAGCTTGGTTTCTTTTGTTTGCTCTCTCCACCCTCTGGCCCCCAACTCAAGGCTTGGCCAGCCTCACTGGAGGCCTGCAACTTTACAAAAGGCCTGCCTCTTGAGTCTAGGGAAAAAACTGACAGTCATTCATGTGTTCAATCATTTCTTCATTCACTCACTCATTAATTTACGGATTCATTGATTCACTTGTTGACTGAGTTGATTCACTCACTGAGCACCTATTAAGTTCCAAGCAGTAGACATGGCAGTGACAGAACAGACGGAAAGCCCTGTCCTCGTGGAGCTTACATTCTAGTGGGTTGTTCAATCGTTTGCACCTTTGTGCAGCAAACACTGACAAGCCCGTACTATGGTTCCGACAGTGCACCACAACCACCACCACCACCATCACCATCAACATCACCACCACCACCACCACCATCACCACCACCACCTCCATCACCACCACCACCACCATCACCACTCCCCCACCCGTTAAAGACATACTGGAGGGCTGGCCGAGTGGTGCTTTAGTTAAGAGTTGGCTTGGGATGCCAGCTCTGAGCAGCAGGGCACGGGTTCTGATCCCACATGAGGGCCAGTGACACTGTCCTCTACAGCTAAGATGGTGAACAACAGCTCGACCAGGAGCTGGGCTGCTGTGAGTCGCCAGCGTAAGCTGCAGCCCCTGCTGTGTGGGCTGCTGTGAGCTACCATGAGTGGCTGGCAGCTGGCGTGAGCTGCCGTGAGCTACCATGAGCAGCCATCCAATCGCCGGCGATCAACTGCCTCACCCAGAGAGAGCGCAATGATAATACCAACATGGGCCAGTGAAGTGACGCCCTCACAACTAGAGTGAAGAACAAAAGGACAGCAACTTGTCTGTTCCCCTTCCCCACAACTAGAGTGAAGAACAAAAGGACAGCAACTTGTCTGTTCCCCTTCCCCGATTCCTCAACGCTGTTCCCCTCCCTCAATTCTCCAATAAAATCTTTAAAAAAAAACCCACATACTGGATGTCTTTAGTGTGCTGGACATATGTGAGGGACACGTCCACATTAAGAGGCATCCAATACATGCTCATTTCAATTCTCCAGGGACTCCTGCACAAGCACAGTGAGTGGGGGACAGAGACACAGCAACACAATGAATGGAAGCTTCCAGAAAACTGACATTTATCAATAATTTTCCAAACCTGCTGACCACTTCCAGGATGGAAGTCCAGCGTGCTGCCAGGCTGTCTTGAGCACCGCCTGTCTAACACCTGCTTATCTCCCTTGAGTGACAGAGAACAACTGTGGTATCAAGAGGCTTCCGCAGGCAAGAAGCTCCGGCTACAATTTAACACGTGTGCTCTGCTTTCATTACATGCATCTTTCTAGCTACCCTCTACTTAGGGCAAGTGCTACTGGCTTTCCACTTATAGATGTGATAATAAATACATTTTAATTGAATTAACATTTTTCAGTGACTCGATTTAAACGGAAATGTAAAGTAAATAACAGCCCAGGTGGCATGTGGCTATGGCAAAATTGGGAAGGTGGCCCAGGAGTGACTGAATTTCGGAAATCCCGTGTAATGTTATGTATCTCCCAGGTACTTAAGATACAGCAGGTGAGAGAAACAAGGGGGAACTGGGGAGCTAGGTGGGTGGTGACAGGCGAAGAGAGGATGCTGAGGGACAGAGGACACCGTGACGTCCCTGGCCTCCTATCTCCTTCTCAAGGTTGGCATCTGGTGGTGGTGTGGGGGTTGG
>NW_017731499.1:1165910-1167535 GCF_001890085.2 Hipposideros armiger
ACCCCATCTCCTGCTGGCATTTCTTGAGCAGGCCTGCCTGTGGGTTTTCCAGAATAGTAGGGGGTTTCCAGAATTGGCTGTTCTAGAACCAATCGTTGCTTATTTCTCCATGCCACCAACCCATCTCCTGCTGGCATTTCTTGAGCAGGCCTGCCTGTGGGTTTTCCAGAATAGTAGGGGGTTTCCAGAATTGGCTGTTCTAGAACCAATCGATGACTCACATCCCAGGCAAATCTGCTCAGGCAGATTTGGTCTCTGCCAGAAACATTCCCGGTAACCTCTGGTCCAGCCTCTGTCACTCACAGCCAGGGTCCTCTTCATTAGAAGGAAGAAAAAAGCATCTCTCTCTCTCTCTCTCTCTCTCTCTCTCTCTCTCTCTCTCCTGGGGGCAGCCCCTGCTGTCCACCCCAGTCCTGCCATCCTATGTACCTCCTGAAGTCCAGGGTGCTATGACTCAGCCTCCTGAAGTTTGAGGAATGCGACCTCCAAGGGCTAGGAGGCAGAGACCACGAGCTGACCACGGGCAAGGGCTGGAGACACAGCGGCCTTGACCCTTATGCTCAGGTGGAAACAAGGATTTGCTCAGGGCCAACACAGACTCCAGGTACCAGCCTGGCCCAGCGAGCTCCGAGTTCCAGGTCAGCCTGGTCCCTGGACCTCAAATTCCATGATGTTCCCTGGGAGAAGAGCCCCGAGTCTAAGAGGCTGCCTGCCACCCACATACGCCAGCACGCCCACTTCTGGGTATATCCTGCAGGATATCTTCGCCCAGGGCCACTGGGGACCATAATTTTTAATTGGCCCATCAGTAGGTGCTCAATGAACACTTGCTCCCTGATGGAGAATACACACCATGGGTGTCTGGTTAAGACAAGAGTATAGATGCTGGCATTAGGCTGCCTGGATCTATCCAAATCCCAGACCCAGCCAGCACAGCCAAGCTGGGTGACCTCAGGCAAGTGTCCTGAGCTCTCTGAGCCTTTCCAGCGAAACAGTAAAATGGGAATCATAATCATCCCCACTCCACAGAGTGGAGATGAGGCAGTGACTGCCTCGGACACGGAGATCTTGGAAGCCTCAGTGGGTGCAGAAGCCTCTTCGCTGCTGACAGGCAGCTGGTGAGACACACTCACTCCTTAGCATTCACACACAGAGCAATGGTGCCTCATCCCGCTGTTCATAAAGCACGTGCGTGTACACATGTGTGTGTGTGTGTGTGTGCGTTTCTCACACACGCCCTGGGAAGTACCACAGGAAAGTCACACGCCAGTTTCCCCACCCTCCTTTAGCCAGGTAGCAGTCCTGCCATCCTTCCGTCCTTCCATCCTCCCTCCCTTTTCTCCCCCCCTCCCCCAACCCCTGAGTTCTGAACGGGCTGCCCTGAGCCTCAGAAGCCCCGCCCCCCTCAGTCCCCAGGGAGGTTAATCTTTCTGTTCCCACAAAGCCGAATGTGGGGAGAGAGCCTCCTCGGGGCAGGGCTCAGCCTGGCTCACCCGAGTGGCTGGGCGGGGCGCTGGGGGATTGGCCCAGGGGGTCACCCCATGGGAGGAGTCTCCACTGCCTTGGCCGAGCTGGAACTCAGCAGGGAAGGAGGTGGTGGGAGTGAAGGGCCCACCTCACCGCTC
>NW_017731499.1:1167780-1174304 GCF_001890085.2 Hipposideros armiger
CATGGGGCCAGAGGGGGGTGCGTGGGGGCAGGTCACTTTAGCTCACTGTGTAGTCACACAGATCCGGTTTAAACTCCAGCTCCTATTTTTCCCCACAGTGTGACCTTGAAAGGGGTCACTTAACCTTTCTGAGCCTCCTGCAATCATGTACTCAGCGTCTCCTGGGCCCCTTCACTCGGCAGCCTCTCTCCTGAGCCAGGCATCGTGTGGGGCACACGTTGTCTTGTCTGGAAAACCGGCATAATAATAACAACTCACCCACAGGGTCGCTGTGGGGATTAAATGAGATAATGTGAGAAAAGTTTACTTAGTCTGGGGCCTGGCATGTGTCATGGGGCTCGCCTGCAACCTGCGCCAACCTCTGTCCTGTCATGTTCAGTCTCTTATGAGATGTTTCCTTTCGGATCACCCATTTGGTCTTTTCTTTTTTGAGCGTAAGACACCAGGAAACTCAGGTTCATTTGATGGGATTTGTGTTTGCAGTCTACTTAAAACGCCCGCCGACTTCCAGTCCAGGGCTTGGACTTGACCTCCATCGCCCCACTTACCTGGATGTAAGGGGTCAAGGCAGGGTCGCCTGTGGAGTGGAGGAATGGAGGAGTAATGTCCTTTTTATGTCCCCCCCCCACACACACACACCAACCAAAGTTCTTTTTGTTAACCAATCCCCTCCTGGCAGACTCCCAGCCACAGGGGCCTCCACACAGGTTGCCTTGGAGGTAGAAGCCCTGGGCAGGAAGTCAGGAGACCAGGGTTCCTAGCCAAGCTCTAACAGAAGCCAGCTGTGCAACTCACAGCCCTACTCAGAGCCCTAGGCTGCGCAGGGCCCCAGTTTCCTTATCCAGCAAATGGGGGCTCACGGCCATGCTTCCTCTCTGGCTGGGGTGATGCAAGTGCACCTGAATGGGGTGACCTGCACTGTGCCTGTCCTAAGTCATCATCCATCTCCCATGCATGCCCGGAGCCATGGCCTCCAAGCTCAGCCTAAGACCCATCAGCAGCTCAGCTGCAGGGCGGGTGGTGTGTGTGTTTGTGTGTGTGTGTGTGTGTGTGTGTGTGTGTGTGTGTCTTCAAGTCAACCCCTTCAGATGGCTGCAGTCCCAATACACAGCCTTCTGGGCCATCTTGAAGATGTGCTACACAGTGGACAAACTTTTCTGTGAAGGTCTGAGCAGCAGATAGTTTAGGCTTTATGAGCCACATAGCCTCACAACTTCTCAACTTGGCCACTGTAATGCAATGGCCACAGACAATACATAAATGGATGGGGGGGGGGTGTCTGTGTTCCAGGAAAACTTTATTTACAAAAACAGGCGAGAGTGGGGCAGATTTGGCCCTGGGGCCAGTAGTTTGAGACCTGTAGCCCACAGCAGAGGAAGTCCTGGTCCCTTTAAGCAGCCCATGGCATACAAGGCTGCACCTTGCTACTCAAAGTGTGGCCCACAGACCAGTATTGCTGGACTTTGAAGGCTTGTTAGAAACGCAAAAGCTCAGTGCTCGCTTCGGCAGCACAGATACTGAAGTTGGAACGATACAGAGAAGGTTAGCATGGCCCCTGTGCAAGGATGGCACGCAAATTCATGAAGCGTTCCATACTTAAAAAAAAAAAGTGCAAAAGCTCCGTTTCCACTCCAGACCTACCAACGAAATCTACATTTTAAGATTTAAAATGGGGATCATATGCACATTAAACTTGTAAGGCAGAGAAGGACGTGATCGGATTTGCAATTTGAGGTCGATCTCTCTGGCTGCTCTTTAGATGAGTGACAGAGGGGACAGAGGCGGACAGCAGGAGGGCTCACACGGGAGCGGGGGCAAGAAGGGGGAGGGGGGGGTGAAGAGCCGCAGGAGGAACAAGGTCACAGGCATGTACAACAGGCAAAGTGGGGAGCCCCAGTAGCCAATGGAGTGTGCTAAGTGAGGTCAAATTGCACAGATTTCAGCCATCCCGTCCCCTAAATCTGGAGGAGCCTTCAAGAAGAAAGGCTTGTGTTCAAATGCCAGGACCACACTGCAGAGCATGTGGCCTCAGCAAATTGCCAGACCTCTCCGAGCCTCAGTTTCCCCATCCATGTAATGGGTAGCACCTACCTCAGAGGGTAGCTGTGAGCACTGATTTAGGCATCCGTGTTTAGCACTGTGGCCAGCACACATAGATCTGCTTTCTATCTACCCATCCCTGCATCCATGTATCCATCTATCTTCCTGCTTACTACCTTCTTTCATTCTTTCTTCTTTTTTTTAATCAAACCTCAATGCCAGGAAACCAGGACTTCTCAGCCTCAGCACTAATGACATTTTGGGCCTGATGATTCTCTGTGGTGGAGAGGGCCGTCCTGAGCACGGTAGGATGTTTTGCAGCATCCCTGGCCTCTGCCCACTCAATGCCAGTAGCAGCCCAGCAATAATATCTCTAGACATTGTCAACTGTCCCCTGGGGTGCAAACTTGCCCTGTTTGAGAATCACTGAGCTACACATCACCTACCCTTACTGTCATTATTAGGCTGCTGTGACGCGGTCTGGAGCAAGGCACCTAAATTCAAACGCTGGCTCTGCCATTTACTAGCTGGGGCAGGGGAGGGTACGCCTCTGGACACCGCTTGTCCTCGGTTTCCTCATCTGTCAAATGGGGCTAATAATGATCCCTTCTACATAGGGTTGTAGCAAGGGAAGATGAGCTAACCTAAGAAGCACTTGGAACTCCGGCTGCACATGACAAGGCTACTACGTCTTCGGCGGTTATGGCGAATTTTTAATTCTCTCTCCTATGTGCAGCAGCATGGCAAACTAGGCTGTGACCATCCCCCCTCAGCCCTTGTAGGGGACTGACTAGCTGAGGGCAAATCCCCGGCCCCAGTGTGGGGACAGGCTGAAGTTTGCACTGGAAATGATCTCTGGATGTCTGCAGTGAGAAAGGCAATTCCAGGACTGCCTCGAATCAAACCAAGCTCAGCTCAGCGGAAAAGTGCACCAATACTCCTGGCTGGAATCGAAATCCACCCCAAAAAGCCTTTGAAAGGGGGGATGTGTTTGGCAGGGTGGTTTGCCATGTAAAACTATCTGCCTACGTCTTGTCTTGTGACAGCAGAGAAAGCCTCTAAGGCCAGAAAATGACTTTTGATGTGGAGGGAAAAAATGGATTTAGCAGTTCCAGCCGGCTTTTGGCTTCTGGATGCTTTGTGCAACCTTGCAAATTTATTGTTTTCCAAATTGCACGAAGCCAAGGGGTTTCCAAGGAGATGCCTGGCTCAACGCGGCTTCCACAGCTCCGGGAAGGGAAAAGGCAGCTTAGGATCCTTTCTCTGGTCAAATGGTGGAAGGTTTTCAAGTGCAGCCATGCCCAGGAGCAAGGACAACGAAGACAGGAGTGGGTGCTCTGGAGGGACCTCGCCGGAAATTCAGGATGTGAAGGGTCCAGAGAAGGTGTCCCAAACGTGGCACTCTTGACTCTTTGGGCCACCACTTCTTTGGAGTTTCTAGCAGCATCTCTGCCGTATTTAGCAGCATCCCTGGCCTCTACCCACTAGATGCCAGTGGCACACCGCTCCCCCCACACACCCCCACCAAGTTGTGACAACCGAAAAGTCTCAGACATGAGTACATGCCACCGGGGAATAAATGCACCCAGGATGAGAACTACTGCTCTGGAGGACAGATGTTCCCTAAGCCCTGCTCACAGCTGTTTCTGTCCTGAGGTGGCCAGCTGCCTTCAGACAATGTCAGGCCAATACACATCTCGGCTGCCGTCTGGGGTCAGGGGTCCAGAAAGTCCTGGAGGGGGATGGAAACAGGGGGGACTCCGTGCTAGACAGAGAGGACACATGTATGAGTCTGTGAAAATTCACAGCAATCCACATCAGGCCTTCGAGGGTCTCTTTTGAACACATCACAGTTTTTAACTGTGCATTGACTCATTTTTTTAAAACCAATCTCCGTCACTAGAACATGAGCTCCCTGAGGGCAGGAATCCATTCATGTTGTATCCCCAGCACCTGACTCCGAGTCTAGTACACAGGATGTGCTAAGTAAATATCTGCTTCAGGGAGGGAGGCAATTAACAGGCACCTGTTGCCTGCCTACACCTGGGGGACACACCTGGAGGACTGGCTAAAACTCAGATGGCTGGACCCCAGGGTTTCTGGTTCAGACGGTCTGGGATGGAACCCGAGACTTTGCGTTTCTAACAGGTTCCCAGGTGCTGCTGCTGCTGGTCCAGGGACCACACCTGGAGAATAACTGGTCTGAACTCTGAACTTTTGGCTGGGGCGTGTTTAAAAGGTCAGATGCCCAGGCCACTTCCCGACCAATTAAATCAGAATCCCTACAGATGGGACCCAGGCATCTGGGTGATGCCAGTGTGCGGCCAAGCTTGAGACCCGCTCGGCTTCGCCTTCTCATTCAATCCTCACAGATGGTGGCGCTGTTCCTTTCTCATAGATTAAGAAACTGAGGTTCAGAGGCGTTAGTTACTTTCCTAAGCTCCCTTAGCGGTACCAAAATGCAACAACCCTGGTCTTGTGATTCCAGGTACCATGTTCTACCAGTCATGCTGCTGTCCCTCCCCTTCAGCAGGTCATACATCAGACACGGCCTTTTGCCGTCTTTATAGCTAATATTCAATATTAAGCACTTACAAGGTGACGGGCTGCTGCTCTTATTCTGACAACAACTATTTGCCAATCGTTCTTACTGCCATTTGAAAGAGGGGGCAGCTGAGACACGGCAACCTGACCTTGGTCACGTAGCCAAGAAGTGCTAGAGCCAGAACTGAACCCAGCCCTCTGCACTGCACTGTGGGCTCACAGGTGGTGGATGAAGAATGTTGGGTTAGAAGGGGCATCGGCACCAGATGAGGCAAGAAATGCAGAAGCCAGGGTGTAGGCAAGGCTGGGCAGCAGGTCCCAGCAGGCAAGCAGCCAGGGACCCAAAGATGGACAAGTCACAAATGGAAGATGTCAGGAGACTGCTGGGACATACCGGTACCCAGGCTGCCCTCTGCCTCAGCCAGGCTGCATCTTATATCCTTCTCGTCTTACCAGTAACCAATCCCAGTGGTTGCCCTGCCCAGAGCTTCCAGTCAACACATATGATTGGCTACTGCCAACTGTAGAGCACGGTGGGAAGAGGGGAGTGATAGCTTCTGTGAGTATCAGTGGCATTCACAAAATGAGCTCAGTGCGCAGCCTCATTCGTGCTGTCCCCCACCCCACCTGCGCCATGCTGACCGGTGTTCACTCTCCCCCCGCCCCCTCCTGCCTGGTCCCCCCAACTTCCTGCATTTGTTGGCTACCTTCCCAGCCCTGGACTTTGCCTCTGTTTCCCTGGTTCCAGCAGCTCCTCTCCCGTTTGGTACAGTGTCGCTGTGGACAGATACTGATGGCGCGCTCCCCCTACCACCTGAGCTCTCACGGACCCTCTCATGCTGGGCGTCCCCAGGCACAACGATGAGGCTCGGGCCCGTGTGACCCTGGAAGAGCTGTTGATTCCTCTTGGCGCTCAGGTGAGGATCAGGCTAACAGACCCACCACATGTGACCCTGAGGCTTTTCCTGAGAATTAACTTGCCAGACCCACACACCATCTGTACACTTATTTAATGTTCTTCTTCTTCTTTTTTTTTTTTTTCCAAATCAATTCCCTTTTCAGCCTTTGACAAATGTATTTGAAATGGAATGTTTATATGGAAGTGGAAAGCCAGTATCCTTGCCATCACTAGCGGGTACCAGTACAATAGAGAAAATGGAAAAGAGAAGTGAATTCTAACTAGGCTCTGTTCTCTTTCAAAGGTTCAGAGCCTGCCTGGGGCTTGAGGCCTTGTTGTTACAAAGGGAGAATGCAAATGATACAGAGAGGTTACAGACAAATCGGATCGCGTCAGTCTTGCTCCTGGACATTCTCAGAAGGATGGATGGAGAGAGCTGGAAAAGAGAACCCTCTCACCAAGACCAGTGGTGCTTAAGGCCTGGCCCCTGGCCCTCCTCAACAGATGGCTCACGGGGGCACGGGGAGGGGAGGGCGGCTCCACTTCCCCTGGGCTGAGCCAGTTTTAGAAACAAGCCAGAGCCAGTCAGTAGCTTGGCTGCGGCACTGGTGCTGGACAGGATCCGGCTGCTTGCAAAGCACAAAAGCATTTCCCACTCCACAATGGGTTCCAGACCTCCCTGGACAAACAGAGGGGCTGGCGGCAGGCGCTGGGGCCTTCTGATGGCTGGCCTGCTGCGGGCCCTCACCTCTCAGATACTGTACCTCCTTGCCCTGGCAGTGCCTCCTGGGGAAGGGGTGGTTCTGCCGGTGTTAATGGCCACTTGGAAGTCAAAACCCCAAAGAAACTTCAGCGTAAGCGCAAAGCCTTTCAAGGTGAAAACTCACGGCCCCTCTGGGTTCTGTTAAACTCTCTCCAGTATAATGGCCTGGCCGCCATTATCCATCTACTTTCCTACATTTCGTCTGATGCACAGGACAGACTGTGCCAATGGACGAGCCTGCTGGAACCAGGTGAGTGAGGCAAATGAGTGAAGTGAGCC
>NW_017731499.1:1174568-1185759 GCF_001890085.2 Hipposideros armiger
TGGATAAATAAATGGTATATGGACACCATAGCTACCAGGTACAGACATATACAATATCTAGACCAGGGGTTGGCAAACTTTTGAGACGGAAGAGCCAATCCTGTCCCTCAGAACAATTTAAAAATTATTCGAGAGCCATAAAACAAATGAAATCACCATTATGTGAATACTATCCTTTAAAAGTTTTATAAATGAAACTATCATAGTTTTATTTTCATTTTCAATTTTACTTCAGAGCCACATGTATGTACCCAAAGAGCCGCATGTGGCTCGTGAGCCGCAGTTTGCCGACCCCTGATCTAGACCATACATACTGCTGAGCCATAAGGGATAAACGAGGAATCTCAGTTACGCTGAAAGACGCCAGATGAAAAAAAGAGTTGTCTCCCTTTACAGGAAATTCTAGAAAATGCAAACGAGTCTATAGTGACAGAAAACAGATCAGCGATTGGGTTGGGAATGAGGAAGGGAGGAACAGGCGGGAGGGGTGACAAAGGGGCGCGAGGAAACCTCTCATATGTTCATGACCTTTGATTGAGGTGGTGGCCTCATGACATATACAGTATGTTCCGACGTCTCAAACTGTACACTTGAAATACGTGCAGCCGTTATGTCTCAAGTATAAATAAAACTGTCAAAAGAAAACCGTGAGGGGCCAAATCATATGTGAGTTAAGCTCACCTCGTGGACTACCAGTGTTTATCCTCTGATTGAAAACACTCAACGTTCACTTGGAATTCAGCGAGCACCATGCATTTCATGAGGCACCATGGCTGCAAAGGTGAGGGGCGCTGAGGAAACCTCATGACAGCAGGGGTGCAGACCCCTGGCCACGGTGAAGATGGTGACCCACAGAGACCAGCAGGCATGACCCAGGCAGAGCCGGCCGCCTGCCCTCTCCAGCTAAACTCTCAAGGTTTTCAGGAGATCTGAAGTAATTGAACTTCTTCTCTTTAAATCTAGTTGGCCTACTCAAGGGTCGAATGCCCTCTTAACTAGCTGCCAGCTAATGGGTTGGCAATGTCAAAAGTGAACAGAGATCACAGCTACAATCCAGGCAAGAGGCGGGGTGCGGAGGGGGACAGAGGCGGGAGTGAGAGGTGACGGCCTTCTGAGAGTAGAAAAGGCCGGATTTGCTGATGGAGTGAGTGGATGTGGGGTGGGGCAGAAAGAGGGGCATCCAAGGGGACTCCAAGGTTTGGGGCTGAGCAGCTGAAGCCAGAGCCCTCGGAAGCATCTGGAAGCATCTGGAAATCAGGGCCACCAACTGAGACGGGAGGGCTCCAGGTGGAGCAGGTGAGGGGTGGGAGGGTGAAAGTTGGTTGCCTCTGACTATAAGAAAGACGACAGCATGCGTGGGGTGAGCTGTTGAGGGGAAGCAGAGACATCCAGCTTATCTGCGACTTGGATTACCTGATGGAGGCTGCTGTGCGTCTGGCTTATCCTGAGCCCCCAGTTCCTAAAGCTCTGACTACAGGAACGAGCAAGACGGGAAAATGAGATGTGACTCAAGGACACGCCCTGCTGCGGGGTGGCAGAAGCCCCAGAGGGGCGTCCGCATCTGCACACACCAGGTATGATCTGTGTGAGGGATCTGTGCTAGCCAGATCCCTCGCAGGAGGAATGGCTGGGCTGGGCTCGGAAGCTTGGGAGCAAAATGCAATTAGAGGAAATCTGATTAGAATAGGATGACCCAGGCTTGCCCTCGGAAAGGATTTGGTTCTCCCAGGATTCTGGGTCTGGAAGAGAGGAAGAGGGAGGAGAAGAGAGAGGGAGGGAGAGAGAGGGAAGGAGACAGTTGCTTACCCAGACGTTTGTCAAAGCCAAAGTGCTCTACAGCTTAGTCTCTGGTTACTTCCTACCGGCCAGTCCCAAATGCAGGTTCGTGGGCCCAATCCCAGACTTGCTCAGTCAGAAACTGCATCCCCAGGTGATACCGGCGGTGACTGCACACGTGGGTGAAGTGAGTGAGACACACAGGCCTACATCACTGCTCCCAAGAGTCCGGCCTTCACCCATCATCCTCAACGTTTCTGCCCTATCCCCTCACACCGCTTGTGACATAGTTAACCATCTTTTCTTCAAATCGGTTCATGAAACAAAACCCTTAAATGCATTCCTTTAAAAAATAAAACTTCATGCCACTATTATCAGTGGAAAATCAGCGTCATTTGCCATAAGTGGAAAGAACCATAAAAATGCATGAAACAAGATGAAAGCAAAACCATGTGATTTCGGCTCTGGCTGGATACTGCTGCCTGCCCCGAGCTCTCAGTCTGAGGTCCATGCTCTCTGTTTAAGAGGGAGACCAACGGGTATAAAAGAGGGAAGGGGGGCATTCTAGCTTTCCTCTTGAGATCAGCCATCCCGTGTGTTGAAAAAGGACTGAAGGAGGAAAAAAAAGCTTTCTCACTGTGTGACTCAGTGATATTAATGCTACGTCCATGTAACACACCTACTGTCATCTCCTCTGCCAGGGTCGAGTTCCCCCAGCTTCAGAATTAGTGCTGTTGTGCTGCAGTGTCCCTGCCCCCATGCCTTCTCCCCATAAGCCCTTGCAGCTTTTCCCCACACTGAAGTGGATAACTGGATGCAGATGTGGACTTATGCTTATCTGGAGACCCCCGCCCCCAGGGCCCCCGCTCTCAGGAGGGGTCTGTTCTCAAAGGCCACAGCCCATTTTGTGATCATCAACTGCCTCAGCCCCGAAAAGTCACCAGCGCCTCTTCTAGCAGCGGTCAGTGAGACCAAGAGATACCCGCAAGTGCAAGACCCAGGACAAGTTACAAGGTTTGGGGTGAGGCTTTGGGGGTGGAACCCCAGGATCATGGTGCATAGCTAAGGCTTTCTATGCAGCCCAAAACCACTGGGAGAGTCAAAATCTTCATGAAATACCATGTAGACCTGGCCTTTCAAAGTGTATTCCTATGACCACCTGGGCAATAATTTAATTGCTTCGTAGCACGGGGGAGGATGGGGACTTAGAATTTTTCAGAAATGCTTCTTGCCACGGGAAATCGGGCCAAGTTCAACAATTAACAGTTAACATTTTAAAGGGAGCATTTCAAATCGTCCAGCTGAAGCAAGCTGTTGAAAGGTGAAACGGTTGTTATATATTTATCTTCATTTATATCAACTCCTTCTTATATTATCTTAGACAAACACCATGCGAGATAGTCACTAAATAGAAGACAAGTCCTTGCTCAGGCAGTGTTGTCAGTAGCATCGTACGGGTTTTGGTGTATTTCAAATGGGTGCTGACTTATTTGCAAAGCAGCTGGTGATTATATAGTGACTATTAATAAAACCCCTCATGGTTCAAAATCTCTCTGATTAGCAGTGATACGGCTGTTAGTAATAATTCAAAACTTCCCCAGAGAAATTTGGAAAGGGAAAGGGTTTGCTCCCTACCCCTGCCCAAAAGACCCATTTTCTTTCCAGTGATAATATTAATACTTGTTACCTCTTGACTGAGACCAGCTCATTAATCCTCACAACAACATTATCAAGTAGGACTTCTTACACCCTGTTTCAGATGAGCCACCAAGAACCACCAAAGGACCCTAGTCATCTCCAGGCCTCAGACTTAATGCCATGAAACTTGACAAGTGAACTACATTTGATCCACCAAATGAAATACCTTATTTAAAGAAAACGCTTGTACAACAGTCAAAAGGTGGAAGCAATTAAGTGCCCATCGATGGGTGAATGACTATACAAAATATGGTCTACATATATTCAATGGACTATTATTATGCAGGCTTATAAAAAGGAAATTCTGACACAGGGTACAACATGGATGAAACTTGAAGACACTGTGCTAAGTGAAAAAAGCCAGTCACCAACGGACAAATACTGTGTGATTCCACTTAAATGAAGTACCTAGAATAGTTGAATTCATAGAGACAGGATGTAGAATGTTGGTTGCCAGGGGTTAGAGGGACGGGGATTACTGTTTAATGGGCAGGAACAAAAGTCCTGGGGATGGATGGTGGTGATGGTTGCACAATAGTGTGAAGGCACTTAACACTGCAGAACTGTACTCTTAATAATGGTTGGTATGGACTGATGGCTGTGTTTCCCCAAATTCACATGCTGCAATCTAATCCCTATTGTGACAGTACTAGGAGATGGGGGGTCCTCTGAGAGGTGATTATGTCATCAGGAGACTGAGGACTGAGATGAACACCCTTATAAAAGAGGCCCCAGAAAGCTCCCACATGCCTTCCGCTAAGTGAGGACACAGCGAGAAGATGACTAGATGACAACTATGAACCAAGACGCGGGTTTTCCCCAGACACGAAATCTGCCAGCGCCTTGATCCCAAACCTCCCAGCCTTCAGAACTGTAAAAAATAAACTTCTGGTGTTTATAAGCCGCCCAGTCTGTGGTACCTTTGTTACAGTAACCCAGTGGACTAAGACAATGACTATATTTTTGCTATAGATGTTTTACTACAATAAAAAAGTGAATTTTCCCTACCAAAAAGAGAAAGGAAGAAAGATGCTTGAAAGTAAAAGCATTCATTCATTCATACATTGTTCTTTAAAAAAAACATCAGTTCAAAAGGCATCATTGTAGATTCCTTTCATTTATGGCACAGAGATTTAAGGAGTGTGTGCTGTGTGCCAGGCGGTACCCTAAGCAGTGGGGTGCAAGGTTGAATCAAGAGTGATGCTCTGGCCCCCAGCAGGCCCTCTAAATTTATGGCACACAGGGAGGACAAAGTCCATGCAGAGGGGACCCCCCAGGGGTGTGAAACAGCATGACATGGGGGGGAAAGGAAGTAGTGAACAGGGCAGATTGGAATAAAGGGGGAGCAGGAGACAATGCCAGAATCAGGTGGTTGTTTTTAAGCCTCAAATTCAAAAGCACCCCGCTCCTCAACAGTGGGCTCTGATGCTGTTAAAGCCTTTGAAGGTCAAAAGGTCACATTTTCAAAGATGCTGATGTGAGCAGAGAAGAGCTGCTCACACTCAGTTCCTGGGGCTCCCATGTCCACACCCACCTTCACTCGTCACGCGCAGCCACATGGCCCTCGGATGGAGTGAAGGGCCCTGGGCGCCATCAACAGCCTTCTGGGTGCTGTGGTGACAGCCAGGCCAAGCTCCAAGCTCCATTTTTCCAGTGAGCAGGGAATTTACCCCTAGATGCTCGAATCCTCCCACGAGGTCATAGCCCCGCCCCCTTTTGGGCTGGACAAGTTCATGGACCATGGGATAGGGGTGGTGGGGGACCATTTCAGCAGCAGGGCTGGGCGGGCAGCTTGGCCAGAAGCTGCTGAGACCACGGGAGGAAAGGGAGGGTGGCAATGGTCATCGGGCGCATCTCGCTCACTGACCTTTGCCAGCTGCGTCTGCAGCTTGTTCCTCACGCCCATCACCTCGGCGATGCGGGCGTTAAAGGCCAGATTGGTGTCGGTGAACTGCTTCCACATCTGGTCTGACAAGGTCTCAAAGAGGCTCTCGGCCTCCTCCCGCAGCAGGATGGAGTTGGCCCGCATGTTCTGGGAGTGCCTGATGTTGTTGTTACTGAACTTGGCCCAGGTCTCGGGCACGGAGATCCTGCAAGAGGCACAAAGGCAAATTTTACACAGACAAGGATCAGGGGTTTGTGGCAGGCCTTAGGGATCTCTCGGCACTCTTGACATTGGGGTGGGGATCATTCTCGGGGATGGGGGGGCTGCCCTGTGCACTGTAGGGTGTTTAGCAGCATCCCTGGTGTCTACCCACTAGACACCAATGCCTCCCTTTTAGTTGTGACAACCCAAAAATGTCTCTGGACATTGCCACATGTCCCTTAGGGGAGGGGGCACAAGGGCCCCCAGTTGAGAACCAGTGCGCTGATCCAACCCCTGCATTTTACAGGTGAGGCCACTGCAGCCGAGAGAGCAGCTGGCTTCCCGAGTCGTAGGAGAGAGAACTTCCCCCGAAAAGCTCTTTTCCATCACATTTCCTCCACCACCATCACCAAAACCACAGAGACGGGGGCAGGACGCTGGCTGCGGGGTCCCCTCAGTTCAGGGATGAACACGTGACCATGCTCCCTGCATGGACGTATTTGCTCGGCGAGCATTCTCTGAACACCTACCACAGGCCAGGCCTTGTTCTGGGCACTTGGGATCGAGCCATCAAGAGGAGCGCCGACGTCCCTGTCCGCACTGCGATCCACGTCCAGTGGAGGGACAGGGACAATAAACAAAGATGTTTACACATGGTGTTACGTGCTATGAACGCATTTAGGAGCAGGATGATGAAAGACGGACCAGTGGAGTGGGGCCATTATGTGTTAGTCAAAGTCGCAGAAGGAAGTAAATGGAATTTATACTCAGACAGTGTTGAGGTGCTCATGGATTGGCAATTGCACGGCGTTGTCACCAACCCAGCTGTGAAGGGCAAGCGGGGAGGGACAGGTAGGAGGATAAACCCCCAACATTTATCTTTTCCTGCCCTCCTGGTCTTCTGCTGATGGCCCTCCTACTGGTTGAACTTAACTGGAAACAGGTATCAAAGAACCAAAAAGGCAGTCTGCAAAGGGCAGCCTCCAGCAGATAGGGACCAGCAGATAGAGACCAGCAGATAGGGACCGGCAGATAGAGACCTCACTGCTGAATGGGGCGCTGTCACTGTCCCCAGCAACAACCTCTTAGCCCTCGCTCTCCTCTGGAGGAGAGAGCTGAGCTCCACCGAGTAAATAACCGGCTTAACCCCGTTCTCTCTGGTAGGAATTGGCCAGAGGCAGCCCGTCTCCTTGTAGGTGGTGGGCCTCAGTAGGGGGATGTGTTTACTAGAGCCTGTGTCCTCTAAAGATGGCAGAGACAGCAGGCGTTGTTGGGGGGCAGGAAGGCACCATGACCAAATACACAGGCCCAGTGTCCAGTGTAGGCTCAGATCATGGCTATGCTTCTCGCTGTGTGAGTTTGGGCCAGTCACTTCACCTCTCTGAGCCTTAGTCTCCTCATTGTAAAATGGGGACAATAATGGTGCCTACCCCCAGGGGTTGCTGAGTGACTAAATGTGAAACCTCTATAATGGTACCTGACAATAGTAAGCACGCTGTAAATGTTAATTATTCATGAGACACTGTATGTAAAGCTCTCAGTGCAGTGCCTGGGACATAGCAAACATCAGGTAAAAGGCACCCACCATTACCACCATGATCACCAGCATCACCATCACCATCACCATCACCATCACCATCATCATCACCATCATCGGTTAATCCATGGCAATGAGAACTGCAGTGAACAGACACTGCAATTCAGAGCCTCAAACGTCCTTTAAGCTGCCCGGACACAGCCCTGCTTTAAGAAAACCCCAAATAAAAGCCCTGAGCTAGCACATCTGGGAAACGATTAGTCACCACAAACAGCAGTGGAGGCGCTGGGTGAGGGACTGTAAACGTCAGGCCCCTCCTGGGTATGGAAGGAGGGGTCTCCGCCAGCTGGCCTGGCCGCCCAGGTTTCAGAGCGGCATCTGTGTGGGAAGGGAACCCTGCAGTCTCCCTGTCCAGGTGGGCAGCTGTGGCTGAGGGCACTGAGTCCCCTGAAGTCCGGCTCACCTTGCCAGCGCCATGGGGGAGTCAGCCTTGTCAGGAAAAGAAAGGTCCCCGGGAGCTGTCATTGCTGAAAACCCCAAAGGACCCTCTCAATACTTCCATACACACCAAGATCCAGAAAGCGACGCAGGGCGTGGGCCAGCAGACTGCCAAGGAACTCCTTTCGTTCCTCCCTTCTCCCTCTCATTCATTCTTTCATTCAACAAATATTTGTTGCACACCTACTATGTGCTGAGCACAATTCTATGAGCTAGAGATTTTTTTTACAGGGGGCCAAGACAGACACCACCCTCTCTGCCTGCACCCAGAGCGTCCCTGTCTGTCTGTCTGTCTCTCCTTCAAACTACCGATTGAGAAAGCATGCTCCTTCTTCACGAAAGTTCTGTGATACTGTGACATGCACACGACATTGCCAGGCATACAGACACCGCATAGCTGTTGTGACAAGAGAAATGAGGTCATACAGCAAGCGCTCAATAAATGTTAGCGGTTGCCATTCCCCTACATGAGGCTCTGTGCTCTCAGCACTTCACATGGCCACTTTTTTGATACTCACAGCAACTCTGGGAGGTGGGCACCGTTATTATTTCAGTGGTACAGATGAAAACATGGGGGCCCAGTGGGGTTAAGTAATTTTTCCCAAGAGTTAGTATAGAGGCTGGATTTGAGGCCAGGCAGCCTGGCTCCAGAACCCGCTCTCAGACCACTACCGGCACGGTGGACACAGATTGGCTTTCCCAGCTGAGCCTGAATTCCTCCTCTTCCCTGTGGTTACGACCATCTTGTTGTGTAATCTGTTTGGTGGAATTGCCAGTCGAGGTGCCCCAGCACGTCCTGGCCCAGGTGAGCCTCACTAAGCTAATCGCTTGCTCTGTCTTGCTGGAATTTGTATCTTGGGCAAAGTGGGGCAGGAGTGGTGCTCTGACAACATAGCTGATTAGCTCCTACTCCTTAACTCAATCAGGCTGCCAGAACCTTTCCCTCCAACCGTCCCCCCCCCGAGTCTGTGGCTCCCTGCAGCCTTCCCGTAAATTCTTTCTTAGGTTTTTTAGCCAGAATTGTATGCTGCGGCTTGCAACCGAGGATCCCCAATCAACCACACAGCCTCTCACTTGACTGGTATACGATGCCCTTTTAAGGTTGCTTGACAGGAGCAGACTCAGAAACCCCCCTCCCATCGGGCATGGCCAGATGGGGACTTAGAGCCCAGGACTTACGAGCTATCGACCTTCTCCACGCCATGGAAGAAGGTCAGGCAGTCTGACGTGTTCTTCAGGTTAAGGCACTTCTCGTCGATAAACTGGGCCGAGTGTTTGTCCTCGAGGTCCTTCTCCAGAACATGCTGAGCATCTCGGTTATCCCTGGGGAGTGGGGGAGGGGAGCATCAAGGATTTCTCCCTGGGTTGTGCATTTACCCAGAGTGCCTCACCCAAGGCCCCATGGGAGGTCGGTGCAGAGCCACTGCTGAAAGGCAAGTCTCTGGACTCCCAGGAGGGTGCTCTGTCTACCCCAGCAGCTTCTCAGCCCTCTTCCCACCTTGATGCCCCCACCACATACCCAGGGCCTCCCCCCACTCTCCCACCCTCTCCCTAATCCAAGCAGACCTATTGTCATCTAGAACAGAGGTGGGCAAACATTTATTGTAAAGGGTCAAATACTAATTATTTTGGCTTTGTGGGTCATATGGTCTCTGTAGCAACTACTTAACTATGAAGGGAAGCACTCATAGATAATGTGTCAATACAGTAAAACCTTGGATTGCGAGTAATGTGGTTTGTGAGTGTTCCCACAAGACGAGCAAACATTTCTAATATGTTTTAACGTGGTAAACGAACAATGTCTTCTAATATGAGTAGTTTATTTCCAGAACGAATTATGCTCGCAAACCAAGGTATTACTACTATACATGGGTATGGAATGTATTCCAATAAAACTTTATTTACAAAAACAGGTAGTGCGCCAGATTTGGTCCTCCAGCTGTAGTTTGCTGACTGGATGATTTACAAGATATGAATTCATACTTTGGACAAAGCCTAGTATTGATTTAAACCAGTTTATAAATCATTGTGTTTCACCCTGTGCCCAGCACAGAGGAAAAAGACACGAATAAGATCCAGACACTTATTTTCAGATTGCTCACAGATTTGTGTAAATAAATTCAGTAAAACTACATATGGTACAGAATCATAAGGGCAACTGTGCAAATTTGTAAAGGATATAAAGTAAGTAACATATGAGAAAAAGCCATAACTCAGGGTAAGGGGATGGCCAGGAAAAGCTTCCTGACGAGGTGTCTGAGCTGGGTTTTCATAATAATAGGAGTAGACATTACGGACAAAGTTGGTTTGGGGGGCTGGAGGGGTGAGAGTTCCAACCTGAGGACACCACATGTGCAAAAGCAGAGGAGCTAGAGATCTTCAGGTGTTTAGGGACCTATAAGCAGCTCATTACAGTTGGTAGAATCAGGGACTGGGCAGTCAGAGATTGGGTGGAGTCAAGGGCTGGGCGGAGTCAGGGACTGGGCAGTCAGAGATTGGGTGAAGTCAAGGGCTGGGCTGAGTCAGAGGCTAGAGTGAGTCAGGGATTGGGTGGAGTCAGGGACTGAGTGGCGGTGAGGAGAGGACAACAGGGCGGGTCCAGGACTTGAACCCGAAAGGCAAGTATCTTGACTAAGAAGCTTAGACTTAAAGGCCACTATTTGCCAAACTCTAGACATTGGAGAACCACTTTCATGATTCCTGTCATATTTCCAAAATACCTACACTATTATTTACTTGCTACCTTTTTTATTAAATCACTTTTAAAATATAAATACATTTTAAAAGGAAAATCTCCATCCCTGTCTTTAAAGGAAAACCAGTAATTCTTCCCATTAATAGAAAGCCACCACAAACATAAATACTAAGTAAGCACTAACAGAATCCTAGCTAGAATCTGTTGTCTCTAGAAGGTTCCAATCCCAAAGCTTTTTGTGTTTCCCACTTGACTGAAAAAAGATTAGTCAGTGTGAAAAACACATAAGCATTGAGTGGGACTTTCACCTTCAAGTGCTTAGAAAAATTGAAAGAGAACAGAGAAGGGAATAACTCTAAGCGAGTTGATGTCCAGACACCAACTAAAGTGATTGATACCCCTCACACTGGTCTCTCTCTTTCCCCTTCTGCACCCTCTCATTCTCTCTTTTTTTCTCTCCCTTTCTCTTTCTTTCTCTTGTCTTTATCTCTTTCTGCCTCATCTTCCTTGGTTTGTCTCTGTCTTAGGGCACGCCTCCTCCCCACCATCTCCCCCTCCTCCATCTGTCTCTATCTTTTCGCCACTTTCTTTTTCTGCTACGGATACTGGGAGCTGGTGAGGGGTTTCAAGCAGGCCAAGAGCAAGGATATTAAATCCTGATGGTGGACGCCCACCTATCGGGATACTCAGGGGGGTCGTGTTGGGGCAGGAGGAACCATCCTGGGGCCCTTGGGGCCTTCCGAATTGGCAGAGCCATGAAGACATGGGGCTCCGTCTTGCCTAATGAACGGGAATGTGAAGAAGGACCAGAATGCAGAAAAGAGGCAGGCCAGAGCATTAGAGCAGGGTCTGGGAGCTCAGGATCCCTGGTCAGCTGGTCCAGCCTCCTGGCCCTTGCTAA
>NW_017731499.1:1185889-1200953 GCF_001890085.2 Hipposideros armiger
CCCCACCCCCGCTCCAGGAAAAGCCAGAACTTGGCTCCTGCCCAGGCAGGAAGCCCTTTCTGCATTGTTAGGGCGCCTGGTGAGGTGAGGACATGGTCCTGCCCAGATGGGGGCCTCAGGCCTTGCCCAGAAAATCACGAGTCAACAGCGTAGTCCTGCTTATGCCAGGGCAGCCGCCCGAGCAGGTCAGCCTCCCCGCGAGGCCCAGGACACACTGAGCTCTGCCTGCTAATGAGGCTCCGGCCGGGTCTAGGTTAATTAGGCTGCCCCAGCGGCAGGAGCTGCCTTCCAGCAAGGTGACAGGCAGTGGCCCAAGGTCTCTATCCAGGGTGGCTCGGCCTCTGGTCCCGGCAAAGGCACCTGCTCCATTCCCTCCTGCCTTCTCTGCCTCAGCGGCTTCACCTCCCAGTGTCTATGCCAGCACGTCCCTCTTTCTTGTCCTCTTTCTGCGTGCCTGTCCCGCTCCACTTCTCCTCTGTCTCTAACTCACCTCGTCTGGCACATCTGTATCTCTCTCTGTCCCTCTATCTCCCTGCTTCCCGATTCTCTCTGCTGATCGCTTCATGTCTTTCTTTTTCTGTGTGTCTCTGCCTCTGATGTCCGTTCTCATTCTGTGTCTCCCAGTTGATGGAACTGTCTCCACCCAACCTCCCCACCCTCCCTTCACCATCTGAGGTTGCATCTGAGGGAGCCTTCTCTCCCCCAGTCTCAGAATTTCTCTTCCAGGGTCCAGCTCCTCAATTTCAAGCCTTGGGCTTTTGTTCGCTCTGCTGGTTCAAACTGTCTCATTCCCCAAACCTCAGCCCACCTATCACCCCAACACCGAGTTTTGTCACAGCCTTGTATCAACCATAAATAGAAAACCATGCTCTCTTGCCAAAAATAAATGATCATGAAAAGAAGACAAGAAAAATACAATAAAGACATTCACCTACCCAAACATTCTTGTTTAAATACAAGTAAATATTTAAGGTTGTTTTTTTTTTAAAAAAGTGAATTAATTTATAGACAAATATTAGGCAAGCAGTAGTCCAAGTGATGGGTGGAACTGTCAGATATCAGGGCAGAGGCACACAAATGACAGAATTCAACCTGGCTTTCATCCACTCAGCTGTCGCTTTAACCAGGGCTGAATTTCTGACACCCCCAACTTTGAAGTCTCCCAGGGTCTTCCCAGCTCAACTGTCCCTGACCACGTCCTCTGATCTATTGCTAGCTTTTCAACACTGCCCTGGGTGCTGTATTGTCCTGGGTGACTCTGCTATCCCCGCCACCCAGTTCTCACTGCCTCAGTGGAGTTGAGGGGTTGCTGTGTGTGTGTGTGTGTGCAGGGGCAGGAGGGGAGGTGTGACTGCTGTTTCTGGGGTACAGCAAGCCAGGGCACCAACCCCCAGAGCCTATCTGAAAGCTGCCTGGCCCCTTAACATTTCATCTGGGTGCCCATGTGCCTCACACAGTAGGAAGGGACAGCCCTGGCAAGGTTGCCAGCCTGCCTCTTGCTGTCTGTATCTGAGTAGATGAAGAGAGGCCAGCAGAGCAGCGTGCCCTGCAAAAGGTATAGGCAAGTGCCCAGCTCGAGGGCCAGGCAGGAAGGCTGCCTCTGGGAGAGCTGGGTGCCAAGGGCTTATGTGGGCCCCAAGCCCCGTAAAACTCAAGCCTCTCTTTAATTATGGGGGAGCCTCCTGGCTTGTCATGATATCAGTTACATAATCTTCCAAGACCTAAAAGCTGATCCCTTTGGAAGACTCTCGGCTCAGGTGTCCACCAGCTCCCTCTGGAGATGCCTCGGCCCCTCGCCTGGATGCCTAATGCCACCCACTCTGCCATTTCCCAAGGTTCAAAAGACAAACGAGGGTGCCACAGGTGAAGAGGGACCACGGCGAGGTCAATTTCTTTTGTCGAGGCCCCCATTGCCAACAAGAACAACCAGGGATGTGCTGACTCACGGAGATCAGCGTGTACACCTCAGGCCCGGCCGTAGCATTTACATCATTGGAATTGGCAAATGCTACACACCAGGATTTTTTTTTTCTTTCCTACAGAGCTGGTTGTTAAACACTTAACCAGCACACCACTCACCGAAAGAACCACCTAGAGCCAGGGGTTCCATCTGGCTTGCCCCCCAAAACCTGGGGGACCCAAAACAAAATCCAAGGAGGAGAGAAAGCAGCCCTTACCGCATTTGCAAATCAATTCTTTGAGCTAGTTTTCTCATCTGTTCTTGGCAACATTTTAGCAAATCTACCTCCTGCAATGAAAAATGTCAGAAAGAGGGTTGCCCCTTAGAAGCTCACAGTATCTCACAGTATCCTGTCTCCCAGGCAGCGTCCCCACCCCTCACCTCTCACTGCCTTTCCTCAACCCTGCAAGGTGGAATGTCAGCGTGGAGTCCATTTCCTGCCTCAACCCACATGACCCCAAGGTCAGATAACTAAGGGTCAATTGTGGAGGTTTCACATTCTTTGCCCACTTTCTTCTCTTTTTATATACATCTAGATTAAAAGGAAATCTAGCATCTACTATGGGCCAAGTACTCAATTATAGATTATTTCATCATTAAGCTGAATAATGCACACAAAGTGGGTACCATGTGGCATATAGTAGGTGTTCAACAAACACTAACTTGTATTATTACTTACTGGTATTATGATGATGGTGCCCATTTTGGAGATGAAAAGACTGAGGGTTAAATGACTTCCTTCCTCCCTCCCTGTAGCTAAACTGCAACCTAGGCCCCCACCCAGGCATTCTGAGCCCTAACTTCGCATGGGGTGACACATGTGGCTTCTGCTCCTGACAGGCAGCTCAGAAGGCTCTCTGACCAGCCTCCCCGCCCCTCCTCCCTCGGGGACCTGGGCAGACCCAGGAGACACCTTACCTGGATAAGGTTTTTCTCCACATTGTCATGGACCAAATCAATCCCGATCCTTTTCTCTCTATGGTACAGACACTCCAGGGCCACCTGTAGGGAGCAGCAGGAAACTGTGTGTTCTCCCTGCAGTCATATATAGTCATATATAGACCCTGAGTGGATGTGACGCACATCTATCTTGGCTACAGTCTGTTTTATCCCCGGGAGACCTGGATACTTCACGTGGCCTCACCACTGTGCATCTGGGTGGGCTGCTGCCTCCCCCGCTCCTTCGGGGGTGGGGGGCTGTGGATGCCATGACTACAGATGAGTGCAATATTGGGCAGATCTCATAGCTTTGCTGTGTGGGTTAAGTCAGCTTGACAAGCGCAAAGCACTGAGAATACTGTCAATAAATATAATCTATGAACATACAGTTAACTCTTGAACAACATGGGTTTGAACTGCGTGGGTCTACTTAGAAGTGGATTTTTTCCAGTAAATACTATAAATGTATTTTCTCTCCTTTATGGTTTTCTTAATAACATTTTCTTTTTGCTAGCTTACTTTATTGTAATAATACAGTATATAATACATACAACAAAATATGTGTTCACCAACTATTTATGTTATCGGTCAGGCTTCCAATCAACAGCAGGCTATTAGCAGTTAGGTTTTTGGGGAGTGAAAAGTTACACGTGGACTTTTGGCTGCATGGGTGGTCAGTGCCCCTGAGATCCTCATGTTCCAGAGGTCAAGTAAGTGTGAAAACCCCTTTTTGGGGATCTCTAAATGGGGGGAGAGCTTTGGAAAGTGACCATGGCCAAGACCCAGGCAACGCTGCCACATAGCCATGTGGGAACATGCGCAGAGTGGAACAGAAGTGGCAGCTCCGGGGAGCTCCCGCCACAAGAGACCAAGAATGGGGTCTGAGCCACTAGCCTGTGATGTCACAAAGGGCAGCATAAGTGACAAGGAAGCAGGGGAGCATGACATCTTGGTGTCGGGGTGCCAGTGTCTCTGGGAACTCAAGGGGGAGAGGGATTCACTGGCTCCACAAGAATTTCCTGAGCCCCTTCTGTGTGTCACCCTCGGTCAAGGTGCTGGGAATACTGCAATAAACTAAACAGATGGTTCTTGCCATACTGGAGGTCTCACAGAGGCGAGAGAACACACACAAGGAAACACACAAAGGAACGCAACCATTTCTGACCGTGATGAAAATAGTCAGGGTGATGTGAGGAGTAAGGGTGTCAGGAAGGACATCTCTAAGGAGGTGACAGACGGAGACCTGAATCATGAGAAGCAGCAGAGACGAACGGGAACAATGTGCCAGGAAGTGGGGACAGCAGGTGCAGAGGCCGAGGTGGAAGGAGTTGCAGACAGGAAGTCACTGGGACGGGGAGTGGAGGAAGTGAGGCTGGAGCCCTGGGCAGGCGGGGCAGGGTGGGGCTGGACGCTGTGACCGGGGATTTAGATGCTAACTGGGGCATATTCAGAAGCCACTCAGGGGCTTAGCGAGGGGAGTGGGAAGATCCAGTTTAATATTTAAAATCATCCCTCTGGCTGCAGTCTGGAAAATGGGTTGGAGGGGAGCAGGCGTGGGGAGGCCCGGGGGGAAGGCAGTCACCATTGTCCAGTGAGAGGCGCCTGTACAGTACAAGGCCCCCAGCACCACAGTGGTCGGAACCTGTGCCATGTCTCCCGGGGGACCTGAAGGCAGGACCTTTCCTACACAAGTCCCCACGCCTGACATGGAGCAGAAATGGCTGCAGGTGTCCAGGCAGGAGGCTCTTAGTCCCACACGCTCCAGAGAGCAGCAGAACATTAGCACAAGGCACGTAATGCCAGTTCCTCACGCAATGTCCACCCCAAGACCCAGAGGGAAACACTCACTCACCCAGCTGCCTCTGCAGCCGGGAGCCCAGGGGAGTTCTGGCAAAAGGGCTAAAACCGGAATCATAAGACAGGTCTTCTGGGAAACTGATATTCCCCATAAAGAGGGACAGGCACAGCTGGCTCATCTGCCCTGTGTCCTACCCCCATCTTCCTGCCTCAGATGAAAACATTAAAATGCTCCTAGCAAGCAGGAGCTTGCAGTAGGAGACACAAAACCTCCTCGCAAGCATAGGACAGCAGCTCCATCAATGCTGAGGATGGCTAAGCAGAAACACAGGAGCCTGGCTCCCTTCCGGCATCAAGCGGAGGCTGCAGCAGGCTGACCTGTTTCTTTCAAGGCTTCTCAATATGACAAAAAAGGAAATTCCTCTTTGGTTGAGCCTTTGTAAGTCAAATATCTGTTTATATGCAGCCAAAGGCCGTCCTTACTGATCCAGGTTATGACGAGGGACCCGGAGGCTGAGCGGGTGTCGAGAATGTCCACATTCAGATATTTATTCATGTATTCAACAAACATAATACTTATTGAGCTGCCTACTACGTGCCACACACTGCCAGGCTGGGAAGGCATTCAGGACACTGGTCTAGTCACAGGCATGGACATTGCTCGTTAAGGACCAGCATGGACTCACGGGTACCTCAGAGCTGAGTATCGGTCTTGAACATGCTGGTGACAAAGCAGACAAATGTTCCTGCCCTCATGGCAGGAACCTATATTCTAGTGTGGGGAGAAAACCGGTAAGTAAATACCCGTGTAAATTATAGAGCATACTCAAAGGCGCTAAGGGTCCTGGAGAAAACCAAAGCAGTCATTTGAAGTATGTCCCCTAGAGACCATCACACACACGCAGGCACATGCATGCTCGCAATGCCTTCATGAAACGCGGGCCATTTTGATGGAACTCCAAGGAGAAACAGGAATTCTGTGATTTGACTGGGATTATCCTGAATTGACTAACATAATTTTTACCTGACAAAGCTGATTGTAGAGGATGGTGCAGCTCAGAGCGACCTGCACGGTGCCTGTCACCGTGATCTTCGCTGAAGGGAGGTGCCTGGGCTGCAATGACAGCGGCCACCACGCCCCGTCCCCAGCCCACACTCACCTGCAGTGGACAGTTCACCTCGTCAGCTGCACACTCCAGCCGCTTCTTGACGGTGTCCAAGCTACGGCTCTCACCCAGCAGCCTCTCCAGCTCGTAGCGCAGCTCGGACTTCCAGAAGCCGATGTCCAACAGCCGCTGGCCCAGGTTCCGGCAGGCCCCGTCCTGCATCTGGTGTGTCAGCTGCGCCTTGTCCTGCATGAGCCGCATGGAGTCATCCGTCACCTGGCTGGCCCACAGCCGCGAGGCCTCGGCCACGTGCATCTGCTGCTGGTTGGACTGGTCCCAGTCGCGGGGGCTGTAACGACAGAATAGTGTGGAACGGAGCGAGGGCAGGATGGTGGGCAGCCTCAGGGCGCTGTGGCTCACAGCCCCCTCGTCCTGGCAGGTCTGGGCGTTGGAGACCTTGTAGAAGAGGCTGGGTCTCCACGAGTTGAGGTAGCGGTACCCAGGCAGGTAATAGGGCTGGTAACATTCCTGGATGACTGGGGCTGGCCCAGCCGGAGGCAGCGCACTGAAGCCACAGGCCTTGGGGCCACAGTAACTGGCAGTCTGAGGGGTTCCAAGAAACTCCATCCTCTCTCCTCAGCCCCGCAAGGGCAGAACTCTGCCCACAGAGGCCAAGGCACCACAGCAAAGGGACAGAGCTTCTCTTAGGAAGGAGCAGGGCCTCTATGACTCTGCACTGTTGTCATAAAGCCTGGGGGATGGGGCTTCACTGGGGCCTGTGATCACTTTCAGGCCAGCTGGGGCCATATTGTCCCAATCAAAGCACACACACACACACACACACACACACACACAAAATCAACAAAGTGAACATGAGTTTCTCAATCCATAGAGTGGGAGGTGCAAAAAATGGCATTTATCTGTTTTCCCATAACAATCCAATCTGCCTCTCCAGACCTAACTCCTCCTGTGGGAGGAAATTTAATGCAGTAAACGCAGTCAGCTCAGGGCCAGTTGGTCAATGTTAGTTGTCATTCTCTCTTTGTCTCCAAGAGGGCGCCAGAGGGGCACACCCACAGCACGCACTACTACTCAGCATCCAAAAGGCATGAACTTGGGCCCACCAAACAACATGGGTGGATCTTGGATGTACTCAGCTAAGTGGAAGCAGCTAGACTCAAAAGGCCACATCCCGTGTGGTTCTACTTAGATGACCTTCTGGAAAAGGCAGATCTGTAGGGACAGAGACAGACCAGTGGTTGCCAGGGGCTGGGGGTGGGGGGAAGACTCACTGCGAGGGAGCACAAGGAAATTCGGGGGTGATAGTACCATTCTACATCTTGAATGTGGTGGGGGTTGCACAACCATATGTATTCGTCAAACCCGGTAGAACTCTCCACTAGAACGGGTGAATTTTACTGTAAATTCTACTTCAATAAGCCTGACCATAACAAATCGAGGTTGGGAGGGGTATGAGCTTCACGAGACACAGACCATGTCAACAAGGCTCACCATTAAGCCCCAGCGCACCACTGAATGAATGAATCGGCACTGAGAATGAGAGTTGTATTATCCCGGAAAAGTATTCAACCCTCTGTCCTGTACCAATATTTTCATCCCATCAAGGTAATCTCTGGTATTTTTCCGGAGATATTCTATGCATGCACAAACATACGTAAATCGGTATCTTCTTTTTACATCAAAGTAAATACCATATCCCCCATTTTCCACATAACCATAACTCTTTGGACAGCATTTCACTTCGGACAAAAACATCTCTCTCTTTCTTTTAGTGGCTGTACAGTCCTTTAGATACAGGTACCATTATTCATTTGACCATTCTCTCGGACTGGGCATCTAAGTTATTTCCTGTCTTTTGCTGTTACAAACAGCACTTCCCTAAATGGCCTTTCACGTGCATTTCTTTAAGTCAGGTTGACGGAGGGACAGTTTTCACACCACGGAATTCACCCTCTCGGCACACGGTCTCCTGAGTTCTGACACGCACACGGGCGCCATCACCACCATCAAGATTCAAGATGAGAACGCTTCCATCACCCAGGAAGTTGCTCTGTGCTGTTCCCTCTGCCCCCAACCCCAGCAACCACCAATGGGTCCGCTGTCCCTGGTGGGAGTGGGGTGTGGGGGGGTGACATATAAACAGGAGAAAGTATTCCGCAGTCCTGGGAGCCCAGCCTCCCTTCCTTAGCATAATGCTGATGCAGTCAGTATCCTTCCGCATACATTCTGGGCATGTCTGAGCATAACTTCTGTAAGTTACCGAATGGAAGCGCATGTATAATTTTTATATGTATTGTCTTGAAGGTTTCCTCCCTCCTGGGGGCCTCTAGATATAAACTTTATTACTAGATATATTGTTATGTGCGTGCATATTGCCCCGAAGCTTTTCCCATCCTGTGGGTCTCTGCGGGGAGCTGCCAGGGTTTTCCCTGAACCCTGGCCGGATGGCTTCCGATTCAGACACTGAGGGACATTAGTCAGGGGTGGCTGCTCTTGCTTGTTTGTCTTGGCCAGGAGTCCAGTGCTGTAGGTGTGGGGAGCTCAGCCATAAACACCAAGGACCCCCGCCTGGCATCAGTTACAGGGCTGCTGTGGAAGGAGGGGTGGGGCCTCAGAAAAAAACAGAGACTGGTGAAATAAGTCCCATGGTGACGTCCAGCGTGGACAGCTCGAAGCAGGACGGACACATCCGTGGCCTTGTTCACGTGGGCTCCAGGTCACCTGCCTGAATGATCTGGGGAAATGTGCAAGGACAAACCCCACCGAAAGGCAGCCCTCCACAAAGTGAAACCCTCACCAGAGGACTAAGCTGTCTGCCGTTCAGCACTTTGGGGCTCTGGCTTGAGTCTCCTAAGCAACGCAGGGCTCCTTGAAGAAAAGAGTGGATCTCAGAGTCCTGGTATTTGACTTTGCATATTGTTGACATAAGAAATGTCCAGAGCTGGAGAGAACGTTTATAAGACTTTATGCGCCAAACTGATGACACTGCTGGGAAGCGAGAGATGAAATGCTTTGCTGTTTCTTTTTACATTGGAATTGATGCCGGAATGCAAGGAAGATTGCATGGAGGTGGGAGAGAGCAGGGCGGGGATTGGACTACGGGACAGTTAAGGTCATGTGCTCTCCTGAGGGTGGTAACGCTTCAGAGGGGCCTGAAAAAGAGGATTACTGTGGCATCTCAAAGGTGTGTTAAGCTAGATGCACAGAAATGATGGACAGGGCTGGCTTAAGGCAGAGATAAGCCTTTTACTGAAGAAGTTATAGGCCTGGAGTGGAACCACCCACCACGACCTGCCCATTTAGGAATTTATGATCAGATCACCCTGTCAGGTTACTTTCAGTTAGATTGATTACAATGCGCCTCTTTTGTCTAAACTATATATATTTGACATATATAGAGCATACAAACACACACACACACACACACACACACACACACACACACATACATGACCTGTGCATTTTTTTCCTGCTGTAAAGAGAGAGAAGAATCTATGTCAGGGGTGGGAAGCTGGGGAAAGGTTTGATACTAACGAATCCATCTTCTCAGACTTGTTAAGTGTTTGTCCATCCACTTAAGCCTGTTTACAAAGACGTCAGTGGCCGGTTCAATGACCTTGGGTTGAGGGGCTCCCATGATGAGGAAAACAGGGAAGTCTGGTCAGTGCTGACCAGGCAGAGGTGGCCTGGAGTCCCAGCTTCGCGCCCTCTCCCAGCTTGGAAAATGATGCTAACTGTGCCGCCCTCAGACGGGAGCTGTGAGCGTCAAATAAGGACACAGCAAGGTACTTGAGCACACAGTAGGTGTGCAACAATTGTTATTGGTAGCACTATTACACCACACTTTGCCACATCCTTTCATTTTATCCTTTGATAAATCTGGGAGGTAGGCATTGTTTGCTCGTTCATTTTACAGACAGGCAAACTGAGGCTCAGAGAGATGAATTCGCTTGCTGAGGGCACGCAGCTACTCTCCGGAAATGGGGAACGCCCTCTCTGCGTCCCATGGGGGAAAGGAGCGCCAGATGAAAATCCTGGCTGTACTTCCAATGGGGCTGGCAGGGAGCTCAGAGAACAGCTCGGTGAAGTTGGGTTTCTATTTTTTCCCAACATTATAAACAATTTTTAAAATGCTGTGGTTTTCAAACATGTTCTCTGATATGGAAGGCTGTCTTCAAATAAACGCTCCCACAGAGGCAGGGCACGTGACATAAAGAACCCTGACGTGCTCTGGCTGGAGGGAGCACAGGTGGCGGGGGCCCTTCCCTGGGAGTCCCAGAGCTCCTCAGAGCTCAGTGGAAGTTGTGATCTAGTCCGCCCCCTCCCCACTTCACAAATGAAGGTCACCTAGCCAGGAACTGCAAAAGCCAGACTCCGTGTCCAGATTGTCTAAAGTGAGACTAACTGTTAGAGATACGGTTTGACTGTTACAATAATCAAAAGGCATTCTGTTAAATTTGGAGTCATGTGCCGTGGGTTTATTAACTGTCCTATGGATGGCTGCTGTCACAAAGCACCACGAAGTTAGTGACTTAAAAAAACACAAACTTATTCTCAAAAGAGCCTTAAGGGGCTCAACTCAAGGTGTGGGCAAGACTGCTTCCTTCCGGAGGAGAATCTGTTTCCTTGCCTTTCCAGCTTCCAGAGGCTGCCTACCCGCTTTGGCTCGAGGTCCCTTCCTCTATCTTAAAACCCAGCAACATAGCATCTTTTCTCCCCACTGACCCTCTGGTCTCCCTCTTAGAGGACCCCCCTGATCGCATCGGACCCACCCAGATCATCCAGGATAATCTCCCTGCCTGGAGATCTG
The DNA here is from genome assembly GCF_001890085.2 of Hipposideros armiger. NCBI lineage: Eukaryota > Metazoa > Chordata > Mammalia > Chiroptera > Hipposideridae > Hipposideros > Hipposideros armiger. The sequence goes on from NW_017731499.1 coordinate 1,196,523, forward strand.
TAACTTAATCTCATCTGCAAAGTCCCCTTTGCCACAGGTTCCGGGTGTTAGGATGTGGACATCTTTAGGGGGCAGTTATTCTGTCTTCCACAGTGATCAATATGAAAGAATTCAGGTTGATAAAAAAGCCAGCCAAAAGCACTGTGCTGTGAAGTGTCCAAAACGTGGAGAGACTCAGGGTTGAAGCAGCAAATTGGGGCACCTCCGAAACTACTGCTTTCCCCAAGGTCTCCTTCACTTATGATGCATTTAAGTCTTAAAACAAGATATTCTGTCTCACCCAGACTTAAGTTCCCATCCAGTCCTCCCAACCTCGAACGTGTCAGTGTGGCTTCAGATGACCTGGGGAGCGTGCTAAAATGCAGATTTTGACTGGGTAGGGCTGGTACTCGCTGAGATGTTGCATTTCTTACAAGCTCCTGGGTGAGGCTGGTCCATTCCTATCTGGAGTGATGTGGCCCTGAAGCTTCTATGAAGGAAAGGACCTTGTCTGAGTTTGCTCATTATTGTACCCACAGTACTTAGTAGAAGCCCTGGAACATAGTAGGTTCACGATTTGGGTTTGCTGAATGAATGAAAAAATGGATGGATGGATGGATGAATGAAGTGATAGAACTTCGGATGCCATTAAATGAGAAAGATAAATTGAAAACAGCTGGCCGCAGCTCAAACAAAAAGGAACAGCAAAACCTGACAACTCTCCAGAAGACACAAGGAATCAACTTCTAAAAACTTAGAAAGTGAAAATACTAAAAGTATGGCCCTTTGAGTACGTAACCTTTGTATTTTGTCAATAGTATCAAAACTAAAAAACCAATCAGAGCGTAATTATTCTGGAAATGTTGTATAGAGGAGGAGTGTGTTAAGAGAATGATCTACTCTGGGTGTCAAATACATCAGGTACGTCACTGCGTAGAGATCCCTCGTCCACCACTAAAAGATTTTTTTCAATCTCTTAAACCACACTGCTGGAAAATGCATCCTCTTTCTGAAACCTCCGTGGCAAGTGGAGTAGGGGAGGCTGAGGAGATGGGAGACTTGACTGACACCTGGAGTGGGGTTCCCAAAGCTCCACCCAGCCCTGCCTCCCCTCCCAATTGGCGAGTCCAGGCCCAGCACAGCACTGACAATTTTATGGCCATCTCGGCCTGGCCCCTGCTGCTTTGAGATGGCTGCCTGACTTCTGTGGCTGTGAAGGGACAGCTCCACGTCCGTCTATCTGTGAACTTAATGCGAAACCCATCAGTCCGCCCAAGAAAGGCCTTGAGACTGTCAGGTGATGGCCGGAGCAGCGCTGTCCAAGAGAAGTTTGGGCAGCAGTGGAATCAACTCATAGAGTCAGCAGGCATTGCTTGGGTGCCCCCTGTGGGTAGGCAGGAACCTTTCACCTGGGCCTTCCTGGCAGCCAAAACTTAAGACTGGAGGTGGCTCCAAGGAGTGCTCAGAAACCCAGCAAAAGACGGACACACGCAAGAAAGACAGAAAATCCAGAAAGAAGCTGCTTTCAATTCAGCATCCATGTTGGTTTGTATCATAGAAAACCCAAAATTGTAATTTACAATTAAGCATTTTTTTTTCACTTTGAATTTCAGAAGCTATCTTGGTGCTTCGAGCTCTCCCTGGCTGGTATCCAATGACCCAGCAATGTTTCTGGAACTCTCCCTGCAGTTATATACATACACGTGTGTTAAAACACATGCATATGTGTGTTCATTGCCACACTGATTGGAGCAGTGAAAAAAAGTGGCATTCAGCAAATGTCACTTAGTACAAGATGGCTAAGTAAAATACAGAAAACCCATTCGATGGAATATCTGCAGCATAAGAAGTTAGATCTGTATTTGCTAACAAGAAAAGATTTCTACGATATAACTAAAGAAAACAACATATAGAACAGTTTATATGGTATGATACTACTTAACTAGCTATGTATATACACATAACTGTATTCAGCCGCCCCTCGATATGCACAGGGAATTAGTTCTAGGACCCCCCACAGATACCAAAATGCTCAGATGCTCAAATCCCTTACATATAATGGTGTAATTTGCATATACCCTAAGCACATCCTCCCGTGTACTTTAAATCATCTCTAGATTACTTGTAATACCTAATACAATGTAAGTGCTATGTACATAGTTGTTATACTGTATTGTTTAGGGAATCATACCAAGAAAGAAAAATCCGCACATGTGAGCTATCACAGGCCTAATTACATAGGACATGTCAGCAACAATGGAGTATTGTGTTTTCTGAAAAGCTTCGATCTGTGGTTGGTGAAGTCTATGGAGGTGGAACCTGGTGGATAGAAGGCCGACTGTTCACACAAACACTTCTAGAAGGATACACATGAATCAGTGCAGAGGGATTACCTCTGGGTGGGGGAAGGGGTGGAATGGGACATAGAGGGAGACTTACTTTTTGATTAAGCTTTTCATAATGATATGTATGTTTCCTTATTTTAGTATATAGTAGTGTATATGTTATATATAGTAATGTATAGTATTCTACATATTATACATAATATATTCATATATATAACGTAATAGGACTTCCACTTCTGGTCAAGATTGGACAATAGGGATTGTCTGTCTGTACCCTCCAATCTGAAACAACTCCAAAAAACACTCAAAATATATAAAACAATGATTTTCAAGATACTGGACATCAGCCCATGAAAGACAGTCACCCCTAAAAGATGGGAAACAAATGAGGTGATTCTTACAATCACCCCCAGCTCACTGCGGGGACAAGTTTCCAGGCCATGGCACAGGGAGGTGGCACTTCTTGAATTAGGGAGACAGAGCTGGGAAGGGGGGACGCCAATGTGGCCAGAGCCTGAACGACAGAGCAGGAAAGAGAAGACAGCTACCAGAGAGAGCTCTGGACATTCGCAGAGGGGTCCCTCGGTCTTCGGCTGAGCGTGATTAGTGCTCGCCTGTGAGGAAGCAACCCCGGGCTGGGGAAAGAACCGCCCAGAAGAATTAGAGGGAACAACCCCCCAGAGCTCCCCTGAGGCTGGGAATAGCTCCCCATCCCACCCACCACAATAGAGAATTTCATAATTTTTGTACCATCAAGTCAATTACCCGAGGGTGTTTTGCCTAAGGGTTAGGGCAACATTACTCCAGACTTAACACCACTCGTGTCCTGCCCAACAAAGCTGAAAAGCAAGATCCCAAAAGATTAAAATGTTTCCAGTCAATTAGCTGGTGTCCCAGAAAAAACGATCAAGAATATTTGTAAAAATACAAAAAATTTTCAGCACGCAATAGGTAAAATTCACAATGTCTGGCATCCAATAAAAAATTATCAGGCATGCAAAAACGGCAGATAAATATGACCCATAGTGGGGAGTGACGGGGATCGAACAATTGAAACCAAACCAGAAATGGCACAGATAATAGAATTGGTAGACAAGAACATCTAAAAAGTTATTATAACTGCCTTCCACATGCTCAAGAAGCTAGAGGAAAGACTGGGCATGCTAAGTGGCGACAGGGAAGATAAAAAGCAAACAAACAAACAAACAAAAAAAGCACACCTGAATTGAACTTGCAGAGATGACAACTACACGAGATTGGATTAAAGGCATGTGTTAGTCAGCCCAGGATGCCATTACAAAGCACCACAGACTGGGAGGCTTATTATAAACAACACAATTCCATTTCTCACAGTTCTGGAGGCTTGAAGTCCCAGATCAGGGTGCCAGCGTGGTTGGGTTCTGGTGAGGGCTCCCTTGCTGGCTTATAGTCAGCTGCCTTTTATGCCCCCACATGGCCTTTCTTCATGTGAAGAGACAGCAAGCTCTCTGGGGTCTCTTCTTACAAGGACACTGATCCCACCATGAGATCCCACCTTCAGGACCCCATCTAATTCTCATCACCTCCCAAAGGCCCACCTCCTGATATCATCATATTGGGGGGGGTTAAGGTTTCAACATATCAATCTGGGGATGGGCGAGGGGGAGGGAGTGAGAGAGGGGACAAACATTCAGTCCATCACAAGGCAGATTAGATATTGCAGAAGAAAAGATTAGTGAAGTTGAAGACATTTGACACATTGCAATAGAAAAGTATCCAAAATGAAACAGAAAAAAAAAACTATAAAATATTGCTGAGAGAAATTTAAAAGGACCTCATTAGAGAGATGTATCATGTATGTGAGACTCGAGACTGTCAAGATGGCAGTTCTCCCCACACTAAAGGTTAATCCAATCAAAACCCCAGCAGGCTTTTTTGGGGTAGAAATTAATGCACTGACTCTAAAATTCATATGGGACATCAAAGGAGTTAAAACAGACAAAAAAAACAACTTTGAAAAGAAAAACAAAGTTATAGGATTTAGACTTTATGACTTCGAGACTTATTGTAAAGCTACCGTATGGTACTGGCATAAATATTGGGTTGTCAGAAAAGTCATGACGTATTT
>NW_017731499.1:1201261-1205006 GCF_001890085.2 Hipposideros armiger
AAAAATGCATCATGACTTTTCTGACAATGCAACAGAAACAAAGATCAGTGGAACAGAATAAAAAATCCAGAAACATACCTGCACATTCACGGTCAACTGATTTTCAACAAAGGTGCAGCTATTTCTGTGGAGAAAGGATAGTCATTTCAACAAATGGTGATGGAACAACTGGACGTCCATATAAAAAATGAATTTCAACCCATACTTTGCATCATATACAAAAAATTACACACAAAAATTAACTCCAAATGGGTCATAGACCTAAATGTAAGTCTAAAACTATAAAGATTCTAGAAGGAAACGTAAGAGAAAATCTTTGTTAGGCCAAGATTACTTTGTGTTAGGCAAAGATTTACATATGATATCAAAAACACAATACATAAAGAAAAAAATGAGAAATTGGACCTCATCAAAATTAAGAATGGCTCTTCAAAACACATACTTAAAAAAAGACAAGCTACAGACTAGGAGAACATAGCATTTGCCAAACATAACTGATAAAAGACTTGCATTAAAATAGATATAGTATTTTGAAAACTCTAACAGTAAAACAAACAACCAAAAAATGTTTTTTAATTGGCTTAAGATTTGAAGAGATACTTTGGCAAAGAAGATACACTGATGGCAAATGAGCAAATAAGTACTAACTAGGGAAATGCAAATTGAAACCACAATAAAACACCGCTATCACCTATTAGAATGTCAGAAACCCAAAAGCCTGGTCATACCCACTACTGGCAAGAATATGAAGCAACTAAAACCCACACACACACTGCAGGTGGGAGTGGCAGTTTCCTGCTATCCACTCCTAGGTATTTCCTTCAGGCCAATGAAAGTGTGAGGTGAATTCAGACAATATGGTGAACGTTTAAATAAAATAAAAAAAAATTTGTATTACAGTAAAAGACACATTGCTATTAATCCCCCTCAGAATAACCCCCCTTGCTTCGAACACATTATCCCAATCATTCTGGCCACTGTCTGAGGCAGTTCTGGAAGTCCTCTTTTGTCAGTTTTGAGCTGCACTGTCGCGGCTGCCTCCATGTCCTGAATCATTTTGACTTTGGGGAAGAGCCAGAAATCGCACGGTGCCAGATCGGTGAATAAGGGGGCTGAGGACACACCGTAATGTTTCTATTTGACAGAAATTGCTCTGTACCAGCAGCGATGTGTGACACGGAGCGTTGTCATGATGGAGGATGATTTAGAGCACACTTTAAAACACACCGTCTCTCAACCGTAGCTCATACGTGACTGACTGCACTGAACAAGCTGAAACTTGTCACACACTGTTACTAAGGTTTAACGTGCCGCTTCCCATATTGAAGATCCCTGCCTTTCCGTTGGAAGGCGCTCAGCAGCAGCATTCACTGTATTTCTTGATCACAACCAAAAGGCTCCGTGTCACACATCGCTTCTGGTATACGGCAATTTCTGTCAAATAAAAACATTACGGTGTGTCTTTATTCACCTTGTTCACCGGATCTGGCACCATGTGGCTTCTGGCTCTTCCCCAAAGTCAAAATGACCATGAAAGGTAAACGGTTTGAATCGATTCAGGACATTGAGGCAGCCACGACAGCACAACTTAAGACATTCACGTGTGTTCGCAGCGAGAGGGAGTATTTTGGGGGAATTAATGGCAATGTGTCTCTTACTGCAATAATTTTTTAAAAATTTAAACATTCACGATATCTTTTGATCACACCTTGTATATGTCATTACGAAGACTTGTATTATACAACAATGTTCATAGCAGCTTTATTTGTGACACCCCCCCCCCAAATGGAAGCAATCCAACCGTCCATCCACAGGTAAATGACAACGAAATACTACACAGCAACCAGAAGAGGTGAACCTCACACACATCACGGAATAATCTGAAGTAAGTATGCTGAGTGAAAGAAGCCAGGTCAAAAAGAGCCCATACTGTAAGATTCCATTTACATAAAATTCTAGAAAATCCAAGCTAACCTATAGGGACAGAAAACAGATCCGTGATTGCCTGAGAATGGGGACGGGAAGGTTTGCAAAAGGTCATGAGGAAACTTTGGGGGATGACATCTGTGTTCACCCTCTTGACAGTGGTGATGGTTTCAATCAAGTTGTTTTAAGAAATAAATAATTGTGGACAACTATAGAAGGCGCAAACATACCAGGCACTTTTTAAAAACTGTTTTCTTCATATTAACTTATTTAATCTACCCAAAGACAACCCTCTGAGGTAGTTAATAGTATTATTGCCATTTTACAGAGAAGGACCCTGAGGCACGAATTTGGGAAGCTGGTAAATGGGGAGCTGGGACGACAAGGCAGACACCTAGAGTTCTTAACCAACACGAGTTGGTTTCTCTGTATGTAACAGATCTGAACTTTATTTTTCGACTCAATCACATATTAAGTGCCTGTGGTGTCTATAGCCGGCTCCTCGTTAGATATTTTTTGCGGGATCCAAGGGAAGAGGTAGAAAATGCTCTAGTCCTAATTTTTTCCCATTCCCTTTGTTCATATGTAGGGGAGGAGCGCCATCTAGTGGTTAAACGCAGAACTGCAGGCGCTTCCTGAGCATTTGTTTTTACCACCTGCATGTGTTTAAAATGCTCCCGTCCTGCTGAATCGGCATCCAAATTAACTAATTTGACCCACGTGGTAGTCTTGTTTCACCCAATAATCTGTTGTGTGATTTGGGGCAACTTTCCCTGTCTAGGCCTCAGGTCTCCCATCCGTAAAGAAGGGTGCAGAATCTCATCTCTGCAACTGTGTCACCTACAACCCTATAAGCTGCACAGGTGGATCGTTCTATTGCGTTTTGCTTTACTGCGTTTCACAGCTGTTGAATTTTTACAAGTTGAAGGCAAGACTCTCCACCAGCAAAAAGATTACAGCTTGCTTTATTGCAATTCTCACTTGATTATGGGGGTCTGGAAACGAACCTGCAATATCGCCAACGTATGCCTGTATTGGAGTTTTGTTCTCTGGATGCTCTGTGCTTGGTGCTTTGCATGAGCTAAATTATTTTATCTCCACAGCAACCTCACGGGCAATTACTTTTATTATCCCCATTTTACAGATGAGCAAAACGAGGCTGGAGACATGAAGGGACTTGCCCAATGTTTTCAGCTCATAAGAGCTGGAGTCAGGATTTGAACACGTGTCATCAAACTTCAGAGCTTGAGCTGTAAATCTGTGTAGTCTGCCCTCACCCTGAGTTGTTTCTAAAACATGCTGTGATATTGTGATTTATAATGAGAAATATATTTTTGGTCTTCTCCCGCTCCCATCCCCCAATTCCTAGCACTGAGCTCCTAAAACCCTTAGAATTTCCTAAGTGTTGAGAGTGATAAAGGTGTCCTTGTTATGTTAATATGGTGGCCTTTGGACTTCACTTAAGAATGGGGGCTGGTTGCCCAGGAAGCCAACCACGTGATTGAAGGGTTGGAATTTTCAGTCCTAACAACCCCCACACCAAAGGGGAGAGGGCCCGGAGTTTGAATCAATCACGAATGGCCAATGATTTAATTAATCAAGGCTATGTAATGAAGTCTCCATAAAAACCCGAAGGATGGGGGTTCAGACAGCTTCCGGGTTGGTGACACATGAAGGTGTTGTCGTGGGGTGCGGGGCGGTGCCCTTGGAAAGAGCATGGAAACTCCTTGGCCCTTCCCCACACCTTGCTCTGTGCATCTCTTCCATCTGGCTGTTCCTGAGTTCTATCTTTTCACAATAAACTAGTAATCTAGTAAGT
>NW_017731499.1:1205064-1233646 GCF_001890085.2 Hipposideros armiger
CATCAAAAGCACCAGTGACAACCTGGTGTCTGAAGTTGGCGGGGGGGAGGGGGGGGGACGTCATGTTGGGGAGCAGGTCATTAACAAGAACTGAGACAAAGAGTTCTCATTCCAAAGACTTTATTCCCAAGCTCGGGGTCCGTCTCATTAAAAGAGAGAGCGGACCCCAAGTCCTGGCGGGTGGGGGATTTATAGCTGAAGCTGGATACAGAAGCAAAAAAAAGCGGTGAGTAAAAAGAAAAAAAACTTTAACAGAGTTAACTTATCTTCTAGCTAGCCATAAAACTTGGCAAGTTTATTTTCTTCTAAGAACTATAAATCAGGACTTATTTTTTTTTTCTAACAACATACCTAACTTATCTCTTCCCTAGCAAGCAAGCCATAAAGCATTTAGTTAATCTCTTCCCTAACAAGCAAGCTATAAAGTATACTTAGTTTATCTTTTCCCTAACAAGCAAGCTAAAAAGCATACCTAGCTTATCTTTTCCCATTTTCTTGACAAGATACTTTGTTAATTTTTGCTGAAGCAGAAGTTTCTTTCATTCCTCTGGGCGGGGGTCTTAGCCTAGGCTCTGGGCCTGGGTCCCCACAGTCAGTCTTAGGGGACTGAGCCCTGAATCTCTAGCTACCTCTGGGAAGTGTCAGAATTGAGTTGAATTGGGGTACACCCTGCTGGGTTCCTTGGAGAAAAGAGCAGCAGAATGGGGAGCGTGGAACATCTTGTGTCAGAAAGGGAGAAAGTGCTCAAAGAAGTTGGACCGGTGTCCAAAACACAGGAGTTGGCTTGCAGAGGCTTCCCTGGTCAAAATCTGCAGGGCGTGGGAGAGAATTGGCCAGAAAGAATAGTGATTTTTATTCTTTTTATTATTATAAAACATCGAATTTTTTTAAACCTATGAATCCATAGTGATATTCCCACAAAAAAGGGGTGGGTGGGTAGGAGCTCGTATTTACAGAGGGATGCCAGCTAATAAACAGAAAAAAAAGATAATGACAGAGTTGGAAAAAAAGCACAATTTTGCAAACACCAGTAGAACTGATTCAGGCAAGAATGATGCTAAAACCATTGAATGAAAGGTTGATGAACATGATCTCAACAAATCACCCCAGAGAGACTATTAATTACAAATGGAAAAAAGGGCAGCACTCATCGGCAAAACAGGGCAGACACGATGTTGACCAAGTGACCGAGCATCACTTATCGATGTTAAACACAAGACAACAGGCCCCAAATTTACTCTAAGCCACACATCACCAAACCAATACTTAATTCCAGTCTCCCGCCTCTCCCAGAAATGGAATCTTAAATCGGTCAATCAGAAACCACCTGGTCAGCACTGCGGGGGAGCGGGGAGGAATCTGCTTGAAGGACCCCTGTCCTCCCCTAAAGGACGGCGACTTCGCCACAATCAATTGCTGGTATAACTTCCTTGTCCTGCTCCCTTCTCTTTCCTTTTACACAACGCCTCAGATCTTTCCGTCTGCTACATGGGACGATTCGTGCATCACTGACTCAAGCCAGTGAGAGCTTTAATATTTACTCAGCTGAATTTTGGTTTTTTAATGCCAACAACGGGACCAACGGGCATAATAGCCTCCTGCTGTGATACAAGTGCGGCGCGTTACCCAAGTGTGTTTCTACCCACAACTTGCAACCCGAATCTCATCACGATGGGAGGAATCCAACAAATCAAGATTATGGGGCCTTCTGGAAGACAACTGGCCTGAACTATTCAAATGTATCAAGGTCTCAAAAGACAAAAAAGAGGGGGGAACGGGGAGACAGGAGGGCAGTTCTGGGTCAGAAGAGACTAAAAAGAGCAAAAGGCGAGGTGCGACTCTGCACTAGATCGAGTATGGGGGTGCGTGGGTCTCATTTGGGGCAATGGAGCCAATTTGAATATAAAATATACACTGGTTAATAATTTCGCATCATTGTTAAATTTCTCGGGTATCAAAATGGTATGGAGATCACGTTAAGATCACGCCTTTGTTTCCAGGAGATACACGCTGAAGGATTTATGATCCTCCGCAGTAGCCTCAAAGCGGACAGAAACGGCCCCGAACGCCCGACACAAGGTTCGCGCGTGCGCACAGCTCTCACCGCGACATCGCGCGGCCGGAGGGCTGGATTGGGTGCCGCGAGGCGGAAATACGCAACCGAGGGGATACGGTGCCCGCGTAGGTTCCGGCGACAACGGCGGTAACATGGAGGAGGTGCCCCACGGTGAGTGCGCGGAGGGGAAGCAGCGGGGGTGGCGGGGCTGAAGGGACAGGAGTTACTCTGTGATTTTGTCTCTGCGTAGATTGTCCCGGGACCGGCAGCGCCCAGGCGGGACAAGGGGCCGCATGTCAGGGGTGTCCCAACCAGCGGTTATGCGCTTCTGGAGTCGGCGCGGCTCCGGACCCAGGTAAGGAAGGCGCAAGGCCTGAACGGGAAGTGAAAGGCGTAGGCCCGGAAGAGGCGGGGCGCAGGGGGAAATAGGGCGGTGACAGCGGGCGGGACCTAAAGGATGAGTGACAGGGGAGGGGCCAGGAGGCCTGTTGGGCGGAGCGGGCCCAGAGGAGGCAGGGCGTGGGAAAGTCGGTCGGAATGAGGGGCGGGACTTGAGGAATGAGTGGCAGGGGCGGGGCCGAGAGGGGCAGGGCCTTTGAAAGGCTAGTTGCGGAGAAAAGTGGTGGAATGGGGTTGGAGTCTGAAGGACCAGTGACTAGCTTGGAGTCAAAAGGGGTCTTCAGAGAGACGGGGGCTGGGTTGAGGAGCAGGGCCAGAAGTTTGAGTGACTAAGTGACAGGTAGGGAGGAGGCCACCAGCCGAGGGAATAGGGTATGAAACTTTGAAGTCAGGGAGTTTGGGCTTAAATTCTGGCTGGGTCACCTACTTTCTTTGGACAGAATTTTCTTCCTTTTGAGGAGCGAGTCTCCCATTCATTCGACAGAAATATGTGTTAATCGCCTCCTAGGCACAGCTCTCTGTGCTGGGGATACAGCTGTGAGAGAGATGAGATCACTGCTGTAGTGAATGTTAGTTCAATAGGGGAGACCCAAAATCAACAAGTAAGTAAGCAAATAAATCATCACAGCCATAAGTACTGTGAGGGACAAACTGGAGGGCTGGGAGGACTCTGGGAACCTACTAGAAGAACTTAAAAAGCAGGGAGAAGAATTTTGAAGGAGCTCGAAGAGAGACTTGGGTTTGATTCTTGGGTCCCGCAAACAGCATGACCTTAAGCAAGAATCTTAACCTTTCTGAACCTCTGTTTTCTCATCAATAATGGGAGAAAAATAGTTACCTCACAATGTTGTTTTGGATTTGAAATAAGGTGAAATAATGAAAGCAGAGTGTGTAATAAGTGATAGTCATCAATGACAGGTACTTGTCAAGTGCCTGTTCTGTCAGGGCTTCTCAACCTTGGCACTTGACATTGGGAGCTGGATAACTCTTATGTGTTGTAGGGGGCTTGTACTGAGCACTGTCAGATATTTAGCAGCATCCCTGGCCTCTACTCACTACATGCCAAGAGCATCCTTTCCTTGTGACAACCAGAAATGTCCCCAGACATTGCTAAATGTCCCTGGCAGATGTGGCCCCCTGGTGGGGAATCACAGTCTTCATCGCATAACGATGTTTCAGTCAATGATGAACTGCATATATGATAGCGGCCCCATAAGATTATAAGGGAGCTGAAAAATTCCTATCGCCTCGTGACGTAGCTGTTCTAACTATATAGCACAAAGCATTCCGTACGTGTTTGTGGTGATGCTGGTGTAAACAAACCTGTGCTGCCAGTCGTGTAAAAATATAGTACCTATAATTGTATACAGGACATAATATTTGATAATAAACAACTGTGTTACTGGTTTATGTATTTACTACTGTATATTATGCTGTATCGTTATTTTAGAATATACTCTTTCTGCTTGTAGAAAAAGTTTGCTGTAACACTCAGGTAGCAGCCCCATACATCTCGTGTTTGCCTTGTGATTACATCCCCTTCTCTCGTGCTTGACTCAATCTCGTGTTGTTTCGTACAGCGACATGCTGTACAGGCGTGTAACCTGGGAGCAATAGGCTGTACTGCAGAGCCTAGGTGTGTAGCAGGCCATACCATCTAGGGTGTGTAAGTCTCTCTACAGTGTTCACAGAGTGAAATTGCCTGACACATTTCTCAGGCTGTATCCCCTTCACATGTCTGTATATGTGAAGCTCTGTTTTGAATTTGGGAATAAAGTGATGAACACTTCAGAGTCCCTTATATGGGGTTTGTATTCTAGTGGGGGAGACAAATAAGTAAACCAATAAATAAAATGCTAGATGTGATAATAGCCTTATTTTCTTTGTAGCACTTATTTCTCCCATTGATTAGGTGGTATTACACACATGATTCCTTGAAACAGCCCCAAGGACTTAGCTCCTTCTAGCCCATTGCAGGAGTGACATTTGGGATTTAGTCAGGGACGTCATCACCTGAACTGCTTTCTTTGCAGCTATAGAGGAAATCAAAGAGAAAATGAAGACCGTGAAACACAAAATCTTGGTGTTGTCTGGAAAAGGCGGTGTTGGGAAAAGCACCTTCAGTGCCCACCTTGCTCACGCCCTGGCGGAGGATGAAAACACACAGGTGGGACCTTGGGAGAAACTGGGAAAAGCTCCTGTCTGAGGGCTCATGATGGTGTGTAGAGAAATGCTTCCTTAGACTGAGTTGAACTGGCCTCTTTGAATCCAGGTCCCTGCACAGAGGAGGAAGCACATAGCAGTCAGGCAGTGAAAGGAAGTATTTCATTGGGTTCTCTCACTATGAAAATGGAAGGCAGGTGTACATTTCTCTTAGCATGCTGATGATTTATTACGTTAAGTTCAGACTTTTTTCTCAACCCTTTTCTGCCTTTTTTCAGGCTGGGGGTCTGCAAACTACAACTCGTAGCCAAATCCAGCCCATCTCCTGTCTTTTTATGGCCTGCGAGCTAAGAATGGTATTTCCGTTTCTAAATGGTTGCTTTAGATTGTTGCATAAGCACCTACATAGTATCCTTGATTTTGCCCACAAAGCCCAGAATATTTTCTGTTTGGCCCTTGAGGAAAACATTTGCTGACCTCTGCATTGGGCCCCTCACTTCTACCCAGGTATGCAGATCAGCAGGAAAAAATACCCAGCACTGCTCTCTGGTGGTCTCAGCATTAACAAAAGGGATGGTAAGGTGAGGAAGAAGAAAAGAGCCTTTACCAAAAAGGTCAAAGGGAAATTTGCAGTACCTGTGATTTTTTTAAAATACATTGCGTGATTCATTGGGACTCATGATAATTTTGCATGGACCTTAGAAAATGATCTAATATTCACTGTGCTTATCATTTTCTACCTAATAAAACCATGATTACTGCAGGTTTCAATTTTTGTGTTTTTGTTTTGTTTTGTTTTTAACACAGAACACATTGTACCTTCTTATTTTTTCCAAAAAGAAATTTTGCTCAAAATCCCAACTAAAACATATGCGTGTGTGTGTGTGTGTGTGTGTGTGTGTGTGTGTGTGTGTGTATATATGTATGTATGTATCAGAACTGCTAGAGCATCATGGGTGAACCCAACTTAGAGCCCAATTGTCCAGCACGTTGACCCCTGAAATGAGACCTCACTGAGGATTTCTGTGTTGGTGCTCTGTGCATCCTGGGTTAGAGAGCCCGTTAGTCACGCTCTGAATTGCTAACTAAATGCGGTTTTCTCCATCAGAGCCCTGGTGGGGGCCTGCAGAAGAGGTCTGTGTAACGTAGAAGCAATTTTATTTTGTTCATGTTGAAAGCCAGTTGTGACTATTTCAGTTCTTTCCATGGCCTTTGTGTGTGCCTTCTTTCATGCATTGATTTACTTCTGAAAATTGGCTTTCTCTCTGCATTTTGAATATTGAAGTTATTTTCGTACATGAGGGCTAACACTTTCACTTCATGTTTATTTTCTAACTCGTGACAAAAGCCCTCCAGTTTTGTTTGATTTTCTTTTTAAAAGAGAGTGCTGGAAGGGACTGTGGAGGTATGTTTAATATGGAAATTTCAAAACTGCCACATATTGCCTATTATATTTTAAAACTCCAAAAGCTGGATAAATTTCAGTACTTTCTACTTGTGTGAGATAAACCATTCTACTCAGTATGAACTATCATCCTAAGATCTTAATATGAGAAAGACTATTTCCTCCACAAAAAATAAAAAATAAAGCCAGCCACAGTAGGCAGAGGGGATCAAGCCCAGTGTTCTGATATGTTCGACACACACACACACACACACACACACACACACTCCCTCACACACATACACATTGAGATACCTCACAGTATGCAAGAACTCCAGAACTACATTGTTTAAATCACTGGATTAAGAAATTAGAGTTTGCTTTAGCAGTTGGTAAACTTTTTATGTAAAGAGCCAGATGGCAAACGTTTTAGGCTTTGCAGGCCAGCCAGTTTCTGCAGCAGCTGTTCAGTTCTGCCCTTAAACATGAAAGCAGCCGTAGACAATCTGTAAACAATGAGCATGGCCTTGTTCTAATAAAACTTTATTGTCCCTGAAATTTGAGTTTCCTATAATTTTTACATCACGAAATAAGAGTAGTGTTTTGATTTTTATTTCCCCAACCCTCTAACAATGTACTAACCATGAGCTTGTGTGCTGTGGCAGGCTGACCTTGGCCCCTGGGTTGTAGTTTGCTGGCCCTGGTTTGGTTTGTAACACCAAAAGCACCAGTGCTGGCTGGGGAAGAGCATCTTGGGAGGACTGAAACTTTGGGCAGGCCACAGCCTTGGGACAGTGAAGAGGCTGGACTAGGGGATCTGTGAAGCTTGGTGTTTCTGTGATTCACGAGGGCTCTGAATTCTGTCTTATCGCTCATTTCTCTTCCAGTCATTTTCTAACGCGCGCAGCTACTCTCGCTGGCCTACGTGGCCGACGTGGGTTTGTCTGGAATCGGGTATCCATCACCAAAGACGTGCTCTAGGGATTTGGGGAAAGGGAGAGACAACTGGGGAAGCAGCTGGTCTTGGAGAAGGTGGGCTCTGGGCTGTGATGGGGACTGATGAATGGGGGGCTGGAGGCAAAGGCACAGGTGGGACCCCCAGGGCAGACGTGGGGAGGCAGGCATTCTGGGGGCTCTGCTCCAGTGAAGGGAGCCAAGGATGAGGCTGAGCCAGACTATGGAGGCTTTGGGTGACCTGGGCAGACGTGTGGACAGGAAAGAGGCACGATTTGAGCCTTGCTATGGGAGCATCGCTGTGACAGCCAGCCGAGGGTGTGATTGAGTATCATCAGAGGCTAATGGTAAACTAGCCAGGAGGTGTTGCTTGTTCTCCACTAGGGTCCAAACTAGGGCAGTGGCTGGAACAAATGAGGACAAAGTCAGGGAGACAGAAAAAGCAGGATCCTCTCAACTTTGGGAGAAGAGGGAGGCGTCAGGACTCCAGTTGAGTATTGGGGCAGCGAGGTGAGCGCAGTCTCGTGCAGGCCCAGAACCTAGGCTCTGGGGCGGGACTGTCCAGCTTCATGTCCCATCTCTGCCCACCCCACTGCTGTGACCCTGGGCAGGGTACTAGGCTCTGCCTCAGTTTTCTCATGTAAAATGGGACCCGGGACGGAGTGAGATGATGCGTGTAAATGCACAGTGCCTAACACGACGCCTGATGCGTGGTGAGTGCTCAGTAAGAGTCCCTGATCGCAGTCATCATTGTTATTTTGTTCGCTAACTGGAGTGTGGAGGTGCCGTGATATTTCTGCTCTGGTGATGATGAGTGTGCAGCTCACCCAAGTGCAATGTTGAGCACGTTCAATATATACTGGTCGATTGGTTCTTCTCTTAGTCAACAAACGCTTGCCATTTGAGGTCAGATTTGTATTGGCCCATTGTCTGGCCCAGAAATCTGTCTTCTCAGATTATTCAGATTACCCAGAATACTCGTTGCTTTTAGAAGCTGTCAGGCACATTCTCCACAGCTCTCTGGAGATGGGCTTTCACCAGGCCTTTTGTAAGGAACCACGTGTGAATAGATAGCTGTTGACATATAATTACACTTCCGTATAATTACATTTGGAAGTCCCCACTGCACACACGTCTAGACTTTGCAGTATGCTGAAGGAAAGCACACCATCTGGTGTGGAGATAAATACGGCTAGATAAGCTGGCTTTCTTTATGCAGTGGTGCTTTAACGAACTAAGCCAGCCCTCTGGTAAGTGTATTTCCCGTGGCAGACATGACTGAACACCCCCCGCCCCCCGTCTCCAAAAGGTGCACAGTGTCGGCACATAGTAAACACTCAGTGTATCTTGTTAATTACAGTCAAGTGGCACACGTTTTTCCCTGCCCTGAACTCGTCAGGACGGCGGGAAGCACCCTGTCCCTTTCCTGCCTGCCGTGTGCCAAAGCTCAGTCCTAACTCTGAGCAAGGCTGTTCGTGTTAGAGCTCAGGGCACGCAGGTGTCTGACAGCTCGTTTGCAAAAGGCCTTGAATCGAGGCAGCAAAATTGGGAAACACCCCTGACTAATCACGGGAAACGTGTAAGTTGTGGTGAAGGGAGGCAGAGACGCCACAGAATCCCATGCCCTCTTTTCACTGCAGAAGGCACCAGCTTCCATTAGGTACCAGTTTACCGTCTTGCCTTGTGAGCCGAAAGGCAAACTCTTCTCATTGAAAGGTCTACGCTGGGTGCCTCCAGACTGTGGAGCTTTTAGGCCCTTCTCTGGAGCTCGTAGACTGTAGAGCTGGAAGGGACCTAACCATCCTCCGAGACATTTGTTCACAGATCAGAAGCTCAGACAGATGAGGCTGGGGGAAGGGAAGCAGTTTGTGCGAAGTGAGAGCGTCTGAGAACCAAGAGTTAGGACTGGACCCCACTTCCCTGTGACCTCTTCTTAAAGGGAGGTTGGGATCCAGCAGCACTGCAGCACCCCGCTGCACCACCTTCTGGCTGGGAGAAGTGTGGCAAGGCCACCTCTTCCCATCAGGCTTCTAGCACCTTCTGCAGGGGCCCTGGGGAAGGTTATTGCAGGCAAGTTTCTCTCAGCTAGAGTTCTCTGGCTTAACCTGAGCAGAAAGCGAATTAATTGGACAGATACTGGGGACAGTGACAGGATCAACAGGAAGTCTGGAAGGGACAGGACACAGGGCCACTCCGGAAATCTGGACAGAAGGAACGTGTCACAGCCTTTTCAGATACCACCACAGGAGCGAGCGCATGTGATCGGTGTCTTGCATCCTTGCATCGTTTCCCTTAAGATTTACCCGCTTGTTTGTGGGGAGTGTAATGCCTCAAAAGGAAACTGATTAAACTGTTGCCAAAAGAACATAGAGACCAGGCTAGAAAGCTGAGAGTATTAATGGAAGTCTCTGTTAGGGTCGCAGTGGTGGTATCATTGCCTAAATCGTGAGGCTCTGATGTGAAATGTCTGTGGGTCATTTACATACATCTGTCCCCAAGTATACAGATCAGGGAGGCCAAGGACGTGAGGTTGTCCGGTTGTCATTCTGTTGCACTCCTCGCCTAGTCCAGCAGAGGAGGCTTGAGGCAAATGGCTGGTCTGATGTATGCCGAGCTTTCAGGTCTGAGAGCATGTGAGGAAGTAAGGAGGTTGGGGGTTGTTGCGAGGTTTGAAGAAGGAAACAAGAAGCGAATTTGGGACAAGTTACCCAAAAGGGCTGCACTTTGGATCCAGGACATTAGAGCTTTCAAGAAGAGTACCAGGTGGCTCTTCAGCAGGTTCCGGAAGGCCACTTCCGACCTCATTCATCACAGGGGGAGAGCAGGGAGTTTGGGGTGGAGGGAGTCACCCGAGGCTGCCACTAGCAAAGAGCTTTCCTAAATTTCCTCCTTGTTTTCAGTTTCCTTTCCGGCAGTTGAGCCTAAGCGATCACTAACCTTTAGGATCACAGGAAAATGGGGCTTGCTCGGAGCTTAGCCCGAGGGTCGGCTCTGGCCCTCCTCACCAGGCCCCATGGGTTGGTGACTCCCCCTGGTGTGGAGTCAGGAGACCTTGGTTTCTCTCCCAGCTCTGCTCCTTGCCCATTGAACAAGTCGCTGGGCCCCTCTGAACCTCAGTGTCCTCTTCTGTAGAGCAGAGATTGTGAGACCCACCCCCCGGGCACAAGGTAAGGGCCAAGTAAACAGTGCCAAGACCTGAATTCCCGACTGACCTGACACCCAGGCCCATAAGATCACCCTGGAACTAGGCCAGACTTGGGGGCGGGGGTGTTGATGCACTTCGCCAAGTTCTCTTTAGGCGTCTTAGACCGAGTCTCTGTGGCCAGGAGGGTACATGTTACGACTCTCCCTCGTGAGATTTCGCTTGGTCTACGTGTGACCCAGTTTCTTTCCGCCTTCTCCCCTCCCTCCTTCCTCGAGTCCTGTGCCCCTCCTAACTGTGTGTACCTGGAGGATTGTATATTCAGTTACGTTACTGCCCTGGTGTCTTCTTGTTCCCCAGGTTGCTCTTCTAGACATTGATATATGTGGGCCGTCAATTCCCAAGATAATGGGGTTGGAAGGAGAACAGGTAAGAGCTGTATCACAAAACACAGAAAGTGGCCTCTCGCAGCAAACATAGTGTGAGCCTCTTGGCCTAGACAAAGGGGTCAGCAGAGCCCATGCGTTTTTACGGGGACACGGTGAAGCCAGGTAAGTGTTTGCTAGTCCGTCTGTCTACCCTAACAACAGCTGTGAATTTGGGGGGTGGGATTATATATAAAGTTCATCCAAACCATTTGAGAAGTGTTGGTTTTGATGCCTTCTCAGAGGGGAAGGGAAACGGCAAGTAAAATGCAGAAGTAAGATGCAGAAACTGAGCTCTGACTGGGAAAGCTAGACCCGGGTTGGCTGGGGTTTTGTGTCCTGGAAGCAAGGGAATGTTTCTACTCTGTGGTCACCTCTGGGGAACTGAGAATGCGAAGCAGGAGAGTGACGTGCGGTGAGGGCAGGGACCCAGGAGTCTGTGCAGGTGCGAGTCACTCCCTTCTGAGTGGGAAGAGGCCGTCCAGGGAAGGGCGCCCCCAGGGGCTGTGCATCGAAGCTGGGCTGGAGGCTAGGCTGTTCCAGGGGTGTCAAGATTGGTTTATTCTTTGTTTGTTTTTGTTTGTTTGTTTGTTTGTTTGTTTGTTTTTTAAGCTGAGCCATCCTGCTACCTGTTGGCAGCTCAGCGGCTGCTCAGCTCGGGCTGGACTCGAACCGCTGTTGCTCAGAGCTCAAACTCTTGAGCGAGCTCTTAACCAACTGAGCCACTCGGCCGGCCCAAGATTGGTTTATTCTTGAGTGCCGGAACTATTCCGGGTGTTGGGGTACAGTAGTGAACAAGGCAGATAAAGACCCTGGCCCTCATGGGAAGGGGCAGATGATAGATTAAAATAAAAAACTAAAGCAGGGGAAGGGGACAGACAGGGTGGGGCAGGGCAGGCAGGGAGAGCTGCTCTTTGGGAGAGGGGGGTCAGGGGCACTGTGCTGTGGAGAGCTGGGCAAGAGCCTTCTGGGCTGAGCGAGCAAGTACAGGAGCCCTGAGGGGAGTGTCCTCATGTCCTCAGCAAAGTGGCCAGTGGGGCTGGGGCAGAGTGAAGCGGGGAGGCGGGTGGAGCGTCGCCAGAGGCAAATGGGCCTGTTGGTGTGGGCTCCACTCAGGGCTTGGGAAGGCATGTGATGCCACGCAGGGTCAAGGTCAAGCACAGGACCTAGCGTCTGTGACCACACACACGCCCATGAGTAACAAGCTTTGCAGGACATGCCCGCAGTCTGAGCGTGCATTTATGTACTTGTAAGTGATACACATATACTACTTACTGTACCGGTATGTAAATATTTTATAAAAATTGGAATTTTTAACTGGTGGGAATTTCCAGCACTTTATTTCCCTACACAATTGGGTCATCATGTTTACCCCTCTTGTAAGACCAACGACTTAAAGGATGAGGATAAGTAGGAAAGCCAGACACACAGGACCACACATTATATGATTGTGTTTCGATGAAATGTCTGGAACAGGCGCATCTGTAGAGACAGAGAGTAGATCCGTGGTCACCTAGTGCGGGAGGGAAGTGTAGGGATCGGGGGTGACAGATAAGAGGTGCACGGTATCTCCTTGGAGTAATGAAAGTGTTCTACAGTTGATTGTGGTGATGGATGTATAATTCTGTGACTATCCTGAAAGCCATTGCATTGTATGTTTTACATAGGTGAATTGTACGGTATGTGAATTATATCTTAATAGAGCTTTTTTAGAAAGTAAGGCTCCGTGAAGAAAAATAGACCTTCTCTTTTGGCTCCTACATTGCTCTGATTTCTGAGATGGATGTATAAATTGGGAGTTGCTTAAGTTCTAGCTTCGAGACAAAGCGGCCATGCTGAGTTGAACACCTACTGAGAGAGAGAGCCTGAATCTTGAAGTAGCCCCAGTGAGCTCCCACTTAATACCCCGCCTCCCAGTTTTTGCCCCCCGGGAGGCAGCAGGGCAGAGCTCAGGCCACTGACAGGGCAGGCGCTGTATCTCCTGGCTCAATAAAGGTACCTCCTTCATTCCTGCACTTTTAGAGGCAACCTCACTACCCCACAGCTACCTGCGTTTTCTCAACAACCCCCAACCGATTTCTGTCGCTTTTTGAAAATACCTCAGACCCCAAATTATGTTTGACTTTGGTTCCCTGACTAGATGTCTATGCAGGGTTTCCAAATAACCCAAGTAGGTGGGAGAAAGGGGTATTGAATTATAGCTTCCATGACTCCTCCAGCTGCTCACTCCCTGTTAAGAACTTAGTGGTAGACTTGTAGACAAGGAATTGTATTTTATAGAACTGTCTTCTTGCTGTGTAAAATCTGTGTATGAAGTGTGACCAGGGTGCCGAATTTACAAATGAACCTTGATGCCCATGTTCACGCAGGTTCACCAGAGCGGCTCAGGCTGGTCTCCAGTGGTGAGTTTTCACCTCTTTGCCTTATTTTCAAGGTGGTGGATTGTGGGCCGTGTGTGGATCATGGCTGTTTGGTGGGTTGGCAACACAGCTCATTAGTCAACAGATATTTATCAAGGTACCTGTCTAGGCCCAGGGAATACAGTGAAGGCCAGGGATTGGCAAACCGTTTCTGTAAAGGATCAGATAGTAAATATCCTCAGTTTGTGGACCATCCACTCCCCGCCACAGCAGCTTGAAAGTAGTAATATGTCAGTGAATGACCACGGCTGTGTTCCAATAAAGCTTTATGTACAAAAACAGATGGTGGGCCAGATTTGCACCCGGGGGCTATAGTTTGCCAACCCAGCTTAAGACAGTTAAGGAGAGAGACTCATTGTCCAGCCAAGTTGAGTGTCATAGGGCCATACAGTACCTCTTTCCATCCATCCCCTCAATATGGTAACCTTCTCTCCAACCCCAAAAGTGATTTGAAGATGCAGAGTGACTATACTCATAGATCACATGGTAAATTTGCCCCCAAAATGGCTTTAAGTAAAATGTGTCTTGCCTCATCCTCTCCAGTTCCTGGAAGACAACCTGGGGGTGATGTCGGTGGGTTTCTTGCTCAGCAGTCCTGATGACGCCGTTATCTGGAGGGGACCAAAGAAAAATGGTTGGCCACTCTGCTTTCTACCTTTTATCGCGTTCTTCCCAGGGCAGAACTACTGTGGGTTTCCTTTGCGTCCTGTGCTGTCAGGATGGCCGTAGTCACCCAGCCGGGCTCTGCAAGGCAGTATTTTTAAGCACCTAGGTGTTTCTTTCTTCACTGGTTGAAGACAGCTAATAGAAATACCAGTTCCTGTTACAAATTTTAATATCTACTATGGGTTTTTTCTCTTCTGGAAACCTATATAACTGAAATTATTCATATTGTGGTTTTGTAGTGGCTTATTTGTGTCAGAGAGAAGTGTGTGAGGTAAAATCGATACCAGGTTGATTGGGCACTGGGACTTAAGGTGACAGTGCAAAGTGTCATTTGGGACAGGGTTCCTCAAACTTGGCACTATTGATATTTGGGGCCGGATTGTTCTTTGTTAGGGGAGGGGAGGACTGTGCCCTACACCGTAGGGGCACCCCGGCCTCTATGCGCTGGATGCCAGTAATACTCCGACCCTAGTTGTGGCAACCGGAAATGTCTCCAGACGTTACCAAATACCACGATCTACAGTGTAGACCCACCGTAATAGCGATCACACTGTGCTTCTGTAGAGTCCGGAGGCCAGCGGTGGGGGAGGAGAAGCCCTCAGTGCGGGTTCTTCTTCGCAGGTATGATCAAGCAGTTCCTGCGGGATGTGGACTGGGGAGAGGTGGACTACCTCATTGTGGACACCCCGCCCGGGACGTCGGACGAGCACCTGTCGGCTGTCCAGTACCTGGCCGCGGCACACATCGACGGGGCGGTGATCATCACCACCCCTCAGGTGAGCAAGGGCCCGGCTAGAGCTGGGTCCAAACCGTGCTGTGTTAGCGTTATAACTCAGATCGTCCCTTGTGGTCACCTCGTTCTTGCTGGGCTCATACATCGGGTCCCCACAATCCACAGTGCTTCTTCTATTGGGTTTCAGAACAATTCAGGGAGCCTCCCCCGCCCCCCCAGGTTTCCACAGAACCAGCCTGGGGTGTAGACGGGGATTTCTGGATAAGCTGCTATGGTCCTGGCCCCTTCTTTGGTCCTTGCCAGCTCCTTCTATGCCAGCCACATAGAGGCTGTGCCCTGGGGCCGTGCTGAAAGGAAACTTAGTAGATCCAGCAGGGAACAAACGCAGTCGGGTCTGAGACATGTCTTAATATTGTTGCCATTGATCTGAAGGGTCCCAAGAAACCAACAGATGATTCTCTTCAGTTATGCTTCTCTTCACTCCTAAGAAGCACAAGAAAAGGAGTTTATTTTAGTGTCTCTCTGAACCAGTCAGTGGGACCCCTCATCCTTCACCCTCACTGTGCACCTACTATGTGCAGGCCCTGGACCAGGTACCGGAGCAGTAAAACAGACTGGTCCTCTCTCATGGCTTCCGCGATTCACTGAGGAACTCGGGTGCTGGACACATGGGCACACACATATGCTGCCAGCGGTGTGACAGGCACAGCAGGCCACATGACGGTGCCTCGTTTGGGGAAGTGGTGGGACAGGATTCGTGTCTGTCTCCTGTAGAGAGAGTTGTTGGGGACGTGTGGAGGAGCGGACACCATTTAGGTGGCTCAGGGCTGGGAGCACCTGGCTTGAGGGGTGGCAGGGGAGAGAAGATGGATTTATCCTTAGGAGTGTTTTCTACTGAATTTTAAAAAAGTGGTTGGGGGCCGGCCGAGTGGCGCGATGGTTAAGAACTCGCTTGAGACGCCAGAGGGCCCCGGTTCGGATCCCACATATGAGGGCCAGTGACACTGCCCTCCACAGCTAAGATGCTGAACAACAGCTCAATCCAGAGCTGGGCTGCCGGGAGTCGCCGGCGACGGTGTAGGCTGAAGCCCCTGTGGCAGTGGGTTGCCATGGGCTACCACAACTAGACTGAAGAACAAGACGACAGCAACTTGTCTGTTCCCCTTCCCCCAATTCCCCAGCACTGTTCCCATCCCCCCAATTCCCCAATAAAAAAATCTTTAAAAAAAAAAAGTGGGGGCCGGCCGAGTGGCTCAGTTGGTTAAGAGCTCGCTCAAGAGTTTGAGCTCTGAGCAACAGCGGTTCGAGTCCAGCCCGAGCTGAGCAGCCGCTGAGCTGCCAACAGGTAGCAGGATGGCTCAGCTAAAAAAAAAAAAAAAGTGGTTGGGGCCCTCTAGACCAGCAGTACTATCAAGAGTAGGTCCCACCGAAATTACCTAAAAGGAAAACCGTCTAGTTGGAATGTAGCACTCGGGATGTTGATGGTGGGAAGATTTTTCACGTTTGGCATATGGGACGATACATATGGGAAGCCTCTGTACTTTCTACTCAGCTTTGTTGTGAACATAAAGCTGCTCTAAAAATAAAGCCTGTTACGAAACAGCAAAAATGTAGCTGGCACAAAGATGGCTTTTCCAATACGACATTTGTTGGGAAAGGAAACATGGGGCCCCCTCAGGGTTCGAGAAGACCGAGCAGGTGCTGGCCCTCCCCAGGAAGGAAGCCATGGGCGCATGC
Source organism: Hipposideros armiger (assembly GCF_001890085.2). Lineage (NCBI taxonomy): Eukaryota > Metazoa > Chordata > Mammalia > Chiroptera > Hipposideridae > Hipposideros > Hipposideros armiger. The sequence continues at coordinate 1,221,144 of NW_017731499.1, forward strand.
TCCCCGTGTGTGTGCTCTTTCTACAGAACTTCTGTGAGAAGTGTGGCTCCAGGCGAGGGACACCCACTTTCTCAGAGCCCTTCATATCTGGCATAGGCACGGGCAGGTGGCTTTTTGGGGACGGCCATTTTTGATGAAGCTGGAAGGCTTTTATCACGGGACACCACAGAGAGAACCACAGAGGCACAGTGAGATGCACAGATTAAGTCCTAGCCAGTTTAGTTTCTAGCTAGATGCCTTGTCTGTACCCCAGCCTCAGAGAGGCCGAGAGCCAAATGTGTGTCTCAGGAGAATAGATGCCTCGAAGCTCTGAGCCTTTGGGAGCCCGGGAATGTTAAAGCCACACGTGCTAAGGAGTAGCCATACTTGACAACAGCAAGCTAGGACACACGAGTCTGCAACAACACTAACGGGGAGAAGGGAAGGTACTAAGCAACGATCATATACAGTACTCATACCGTAAAGTGCAGAGTTCAAAAGTGAGCTTGACGCGGTCCAAAGATGATACTATTCCTCATTTTCTCCGGAAAGTTGTTTGTGTTCATAATATTTAGATCAGAGGCTAGCAAACGTTTTCTGTAAAGGCCCAGATAGTAAATTTTTAGGCTTTGGGGATTGTGCGGTCTCTCTCATTCATAGCCACTCAGCTATTCCACTGTAGGGTGAAAGCTACCAGATGTGACAGTATGTGACAGAAGGAATGGGCATGGCTGCGTTCCAAAAGAACTTGACAAAAACAGGCAGCCAGCCCAATTTAGCCCACAGGCCCTCGTCTGCCATCCCCGACCTAGGAAATAATGTACATTTTGGCACAGCATGGTACATTGACAAGAAAGTAGACCTCGAGATATGTTAAAAGTCACCTTTCATAGATTTATTGGACATTTGCTATTTGGCTGTTCACATTTATCCTTTCGGGGTGTTGAGGGGAGTAAATAGCACCTGGAACAGGGCTTAGCCCATGGTCGGCACTCAGTAAATACTTAACAAATGGCACACATCTCTTAGGCTTTATGATAGAAAATTCATGTCACTGCAACCGCCCGTCAGCCACACAAACTTTGTCTTTCTCGTACTTTGACTTTGAAACAAATGTTATTTTGAACGTTGATAGGAGGTGTCCCTCCAGGATGTGCGGAAAGAAATCAACTTCTGTCACAAGGTGAAGGTGCCCGTCATCGGGGTGGTGGAGAACATGAGTGGCTTCATCTGCCCCAAGTGTAAGGTGAGCACGTCCGACCAACCCCTCCTTCCGCAGTCAAGGAAGTAGGAACGGGTCTGTGCGCAACTGGCCCTGCGTTCCCCGTCATTCCTGGAAGTGGGATCGTAATGAAAATCCTCAATTGCTGATTTAATGCAAGCCCTTCTGGTAGTTAGTATTCCCATTCAAAATCGCCATTTTTTTAACATTTCTTTAAAATGTGGTCCATTCTTACGATTCTAAAACAAAGTCATGATGTGTCCCCCATTTAATTTGCCTCACAGAAAGAATCTCAGATATTTCCGCCAACGACCGGAGGTGCGGAGGTCATGTGCCAGGACCTGAAGATCCCTCTACTCGGCAAAGTGCCCCTGGATCCACACATAGGTGGGTGAGTCTAAACACCCCGATTCTGTCACCGAGTGGGGCCTTCACGCCCCACTCAGCTGCCACTGGCATGACTCGAGACTGGGGCATTGGCCCCAGAGCCCACCATCCAGGCGCTCCCTCTCCAGCTGGGAGACGCAGTGAAACAGGTGGGCAGGTAGCTCAGGGAGCAGGCAGACCTCAGGGAGGAGGGGTGGTTAGGTTGGGCCTGGAAGGGTGGAGGAGAGCTTGGTCGGGGAGATGCCAGGGTGCAGGGAGGTTACTAGGAAAGGAACAAACGGGCACCTAGGAGACTGCTCTGGGACCCATACTTCCCAGACCTAGTCCAGCTACCGTGCACTTAGGGGCTTCCCTAAGCTGCTTGCCCCATGTCCCCACGGTAACTCCACCCCGCCATCCCCTTCTCACTCCAGGCTCCTTCCCTCGCTCCAGTTTCCCTGTCCCATAGGGCAGTACATTCGGGGAGTCGAGGAAATGACGGTCCCATAGTTGGCCTCACCAGCATCCACTTAAGGTTGGGGAGCAGCTGTGGGTAGTGCTCAGCACCTGGGGCGAGGGGGTAGGGAAGCCAACCACAGGGGTACCCAGGAATGGGGGTGGGCAGAGCCGACGGAGGAGGTGAGAACACCACCCGCCCACGGGGCAGGCCCCTACCTCCGTGCTCACCTGGGTGCTGAGTTGACATGTGCTCCTGCAGACAACCTGTGTGTCCATAAGACACGAGGGGACGGTCTTGGGAGAGACCAGCAGGTGGATTGATACCAACATGGAATGACCTTCAAGATGAAATTATATACGGAAAAGCAATGGGCAGAACATGTGTATGGGACGCTCCCATTCATTTTTCTGTTTGTTTGAGTATATGAGTATGTATGTGCGTATATATGCCACATTTATACGCACATATTCTAGAAAGACATCTGAAACACTGGTAGCCTCTTTCGGACTCACCTGTCATGGTATAACCTTTTGTATTCCATGGCTTTTCACCATGTGCATTCATTATCCTTTTACTCAAAAGGACGCATTAATCTTTCTATTTATTTATTTATTTATTTTTTTAAAGATTTTTTTTGGGAAATTCGGGGATGGGAACAGCGCTGGGGAATTGGGAGAAGGGGAACAGACAAGTTGCTGTCCTTTTGTTCTTCAGTCTAGTAGTGGAGGATGTTGCTTCACTGGCCCAAGGTGGCACCATCATTGCGCTCTTCCCGGGCGAGACAGATCAGTCACCGGCTTCTGGATGGCCACTCACGCTGGCTGCTGGCTACACACGGTAGCCCATGGCAACCCACTGCAGCAGGGGCTGCAGCCTACGCTGTCGCCGGCAACTCACGGCAGCCCAGCTCCAGGTTGAGCTGTTGTTCAGCATCTTAGCTGTGGAGGACAGTGTCACTGGCCCTCATATGTGGGATCCGAACCGGGGCCCTCTGGCATCCCAAATCAGCTCTTAACCAACGTGCCACTCGGCCGGCCCAGCATTAATCTTTTTAAATGCAGGTTCCTGGGCCCACCAGGGGCTGCTGAGTCTGTTCTTTGTGCAGCCCTGGAGCCTGCATTTTCCGTACACCACCCAGATGACTCGTAGGCACACACACTGAAGACCATTGGCCCGGGGAGGGTCAGAGCCATGCTGAAATGCTAGCCAGGGTCCCCGCTGGGTGGAGGGGAGACAGGTGAAGTCCTTTGAGACTCCCAGCATTCTTTCTCGGCTTTGTTCTTCATTATGAGTGCAGTGGGCTCAAGATCTTAATGTGTTATAGGCACAGAAAGAGCCCCAAACCCATGTTGCCACTGTGTTTTCCTCAGGGATTTAATTTTCTTTCATTTGTTTCTTTAAGGGAAGAGTTGCGATGAAGGGCGGTCCTTTTTGATTGACGCGCCAGACTCACCGGCCACATTAGCCTACAGAAGTATAATTCAAAGTGAGTGTTTATGTGAGTCTTGTGAATTCAGATGGCTGTGCAGCCAGGAAGTAACATAAGTGACCAAAGTGGGCTGGCTGTGGGAAGATTCGGTTTAAGATCATAAATGGTCACTGCCACGCGGTGTTGGCTGGGGACAGCAGGGGTAGTGGGGCCTGGGATGACCTGGAGAGTGTCGCCCTCAGCCCAGGAAGCCAGGAGTTTGTGAGAAATCTTCCAGTACGTCAATGTTGTGAATTAAGTCATTGTTTAAAAGACACAGCGAAGGCAAATTTTATGGCATAGGAAATACATCCCAGTTAAGCTGGAAATAGAAAAGTGATGAAGGAAAAACAGAAAAGCCCAGTGAGCCAAACCAAACCCATGTGCAGACCTGATTCCACCGACAGGCAGCCATTGGAGGCCTCGAATATACTGCAGAGGCGTCAATACTTAGACAAGCTCTGGAGTCGAGCTTTATGCCGGGTTTTTTGCTAGATAAAATGGCGTCGGGGTAAGTGACACCATTCCCAGGCTTCTTGATCTGTGAACGGACCAGTGAAAGGCCTCCAGCTGTGGTTATAACCACGGATGGGCAGCGGGCAGTACCCCAGTCACTGAAGATTCGGGGCATCAACAGAAATGGGTTTTGGGGGAGGAATTAAGCCACCTGGGGATTCCACCCCAGCCTAGAAGCGCCCTGACCGGCACAGGGCAGTCTGCCCGAGGGACTGAGGAGCCATCAGTGTTCCTGTGTCTGCCATCTTGTTTTCCAGGAATCCGAGAGTTTTGTAGTCTCCATCAGCCAAAAGAAGAGAACCTCATTAGTTCCTGAAACATAGGGGAACATTACGGACGCAAGCAGCATGTCCACTGAAACCTGACCAGCTCGGGGACAAAGTGGGGGTCACAGACAGAGAGGGACCAGACTCTGGTGTGGTGTGAAGTCACTTTTTCAGAGACACTTTAATCACCTTAATATTTGTACACTTTTCTTTAGAACATATGTAAAGGGCGTTCTTTACAAATGTGCCGTTTTAAAAATAAAAACGTCTCCTCAAACCTCTCCCTGAGGCCTTCTTCACTGAAAAGCCAATGGCTTGCAGGTCGTAGAATTCTCTCCTGGAAGCTTATCTGAATAGAGAACCTCTGGCTTCAGCCACTGCTGCCTCTGAAGAGAAGCCTAAAACAGAAACAAAGGGACGGACGTGTGGCTTCACTGCAAAACACACACTCACGGTCTTAACAGCATAGTCCACAGACTGAGGAAAAATTAAAAGAGCGATAGAGCCTCATGCTAGGGCTTGTTCAGCATACGACGCAGCTGGATGTAGTCAAAACACCCTTGTAAAAGCCCTTCAATTACCCACGTAAACAGAATTGAGGGCCTGTGTCTACCCTGTATAATCATATATACACTATATCCAGTAACTTCCAGTGTCATACAAGACAATTTACCAGTTGTTTTTTTGTTTGTTTGTTTTTAATTACCTGAAAAGGAAAGACAGCTGTAAACTCTAGAATTATCCACATTGCCATGAGACACTGTGTGTGGGATATGCACAGGAACTGAGACAGCTGAGGGAAGAGTAAATTTCTGTTTTCCATCTTACTCTGGTCATATTAGTGGAACGGTGGGCAAATCCCCTTGTTCTTTCCCTCCCATTCTCTCATTTCCCTCGCACCCTTCATGCCTGCACATGTGGTCGAATCTGCACATGTCCAATATGAGGAAGGTGGGACCCCTCTAAAGGGCAATGAGGTTGCAAAGCCCCAGGAATGACCACTGCACAGCCTGGTTCCTGCAGAACTATGTACCCGGCTACTCGGGGCTCTGGGGGAGGCCTTCCCAGACCACAGGCACAGCGGATCCCAGGGGAGCTGCACTTCTCACAAGTCCCCAGCCCCGCACCGCCCAGTCCCCTGCCGTGATCCCACCTCTCACCTAACACTTGTGGATCTCCAGCCCCTCGAGGCCAGGCTTCTGAAAGTCGCTTGGGCAGGCCTGCAAGGGGGAAAGTCAACCATGCCTTTTGGTTCCCACATGTGCGTGGCTTGATTCTGCAGACTCAACTCCAGAGCAAACCCACAAAACGTTCCGAGAACTTGCAGACCTCGTTGCTCAATGTCTTGATGCAAAGTAGCAAATTGTTCAAATGTTAGGTGGTTCAAACTATTTCAGGATGAGCCTGGCCAAATCTAAAAGATCTATTTCTTCTAGAAATATATGCGAAGTTACACATTTTTTTTGTCTTGTTTCTGTAGTCCTGAAAAACCACTGAAAACTAACAATGGTAGTCACAAAAGAATAAATACTGTGTGATTCCACTTCTGTGAGGTCCCTAGAATTGTGAAATTCATAGGGACAGAAAGTAGGCAGGTGGTTGTCGGGCTGGGGAACAGGCAACAGGGAGTTACTGTCTGATGGGTATAGAGTTTCAAAGATGGGTGGTAGTGATGGTTGCACAACACGAACATAAAGATGGTTAAAACGGTAAATTTTATGTCATGTATATTTTACCACAATTAAACTAACAGTGACAGCCGGCTGATAGGGAAACCATCAAAAATTGCAGTTGCCAACAGGCCTCCTTACTTGAGTGCCTGGAGAGCCAGGGGTCCAGGAGTTAGACTTCAAGTAACTCACCATCTGGAACACCGTCTGGGACAGGAACATGGCTGTGACTTTGCTGATGTCACTCTCGCCTCCCATCTTACAAAGGATGTAGCCATACAGGTTAGCGGCTTGGAGAAAAATCCCAGCTATCACGAGGGCCTGCACTCAGACAAAGCAAAGGTGAGTTTCCTAAGAGCATATATTGAAATATTCCTCCCAAAACAAGTAGCAGTGGCTCTGGCCTCCACCTAATAGTAACAGCCGACCTTTACAGAGCACTTACAAATACTCACAGACACCTTTGAATCACCACCAACCTGAGAAGTCCGTGCCACTAGCATACCATTTTACAGGGAGGGAAGTGAAGCCCACCCAGAGAAACTAAAATAGCCCAAGGTCCCAGAGCTGATGCGGGTGGAGTCAGAATCCAGACTTGGGAGCCCATTCTTTTAATTACACTGTTGCTGATACTGGCTATGGGTATTTTGTTTTCTCATTGAATGAACCAGATAATGGCAACAAAATATGGTAACTCGGAAATCAAATTTCAGAACTCGAAGGCTAGCTTATTCCTACTTAGGAAGGGTTCCCTGTCCAAGGTAGGATATCATACGCCTTTTCTAAAAACTCCTTTCTTAGCAGCATGATTCGTATGTGCCAAAAGATGGAAACAACCGAATGTCCATCAACGGATGGACGAGGAAAAATAAAATGTGGTCTATCCATACAGTGGAATACTACTCACCCATAAAAAGGAAAGCAGCACTGATACAGGCTACAACACAGAGGAACCTTGAAAACAAGTTAAGCTCATCGAAAGAAGTCAGACACAAACTAGCACATATTGTAGGATTCCATTTATAGGAAATATTCAGAATAGGCAAATCTATCGAAACAGAAAGATGAGTGGGTGTCAGGGGCAGGGGTAATGGGCTGAGAGGAAGGTGGTGATGGCTGAAGGGTACAGGATGTCATTTGGGGGTGATGGGAATATTCTAAAATTGATCGTGGTGATGGTTGCGTAACTGTGTATATACTAGACGCCACTGAATTGTACACATTAAATTGGTGAGTTGTATGGTGTGCACATGAATTCAATAAAGCTGTTTCAATCTATCAATCATTAATAAACCACAGAGAAACCTCCTCCTGCAATGCCTGGTTCTGTGCGGATGTCAGAGCAACGTCCCGAGTGAAGGTGTTGCCTTACCAGCCACTTTAGCTTCAAGGAAAATAAAGTGCTGAAGAAGAACACGGTCCAAATCATTGGGCAGATAATAAGGCCCAGCCAGAAGATCCGGGCCTCAGCTTCTGTGGCAGCCATACCATTTGGAGAGACCTGTTGTGGGAAAGTGATTCATGCCGTCATTTTCATTTATTTTTTATTTTATTTTTTAAAGATTTTATTGGGGAATTGTGAAGGGGAACAGTGTTGGGGAATTGGGGAAGGGGAACAGTCAAGTTGTCCTTCAATCTTCGTTGCAGAGGGCGCAGCTAGCTCAGCTCCAAGTCTAGTCACCATCCAGCCACCCGTTGGCAGCTTGCGGCTGCTCAGCTCAAGGTGCCGTGTTCAGTCCTAGTTGTGGGTGGGCACAGCCCACCATCCCATGTGGGAGTTGAACCGGCAACCTTGTTGCTAAGAGCGCACACTAACCACTGAGCCATCCAGCCGCCTGTCAGCTCAGCAGCAGCTCAGCTTGGGTGCAGCTCACTGGCCCATATGGGAATCGAACCAGTGAACCTGTTTGTTGCTCAGAGCTCACGCTCTTAACCAACTGAGCCACTTGGCCGGCCCCAATTTTCGTTGATTTTGCACGTGCTCCTGTCACTTGTTCACTTGCCGGAGCACCAGCAGCAGCAGGCTTTGTCTAGGGCAGGCATCAGATCCCACAAAGCCCACAAGGAACCCACAGACACTTCCCACACCCATTTTTCCCTTTCTGGTTTGACTCGTAATGGAGAATACCTTTCTGGCTTCAAAAATCCAGTGGCTTTTCCCATCTTCATCTATCTGGTTCCACCAGCGGAGGCCTACCATGAGCCTTCCAGTTACATTCTGAGGAAAAGGGACAAAATGACTCTAAGCACGCCACAGGTGAAGATGGTTCTCACCCTTTTTGTGGCGAATAAAATCAAAGTCACCAATTCAGGTTAAACTGATACCGGGAGCAGAGAAGATGGGGATTGAACTGTGGGGTTTTCTCAAATCAGTTTTTGAGGCTTCTAATTTTTATGCTTACCTCAAACAGTGAAGACTTCCAAAATATTTTTTTTCATATTATATAGAACATTTAAATATTTGTATAGTATATGTAAATTTTATTAAAAATCCGAACCCATGTGGCGTTGTCACCCTCAAAGGGTACATATTTGCAACCGTGACAATATACCCAGAAGCCATTTATTTAGTCAACACTAAAGGATGTATTCTTTTCCTTTAATTTTAAGTGACTCTGGCTCAGTATTCTCAAGTGTGTATTAGCAGTTCCAACCAGGGTACCCCTTGGCCCAAACCAGCTACGTGCATGGGGACAGTCGCCATCTGGAAACGCAGCCCACGTGTTTCGGAAGCAACGGTGTTGCAGGTGAGGGGCCTTACCTTCACAGACCAGAAGTCAAAGGACAGAAGGAGAAGCACGGTGACAAAACAGCCCACAAAGCTTCTGCTGAACCAGTCACAGCACACGTAGGTGACGATGGCACTCACTCGGAAAAACAGGTGGAAAAAGGTGGCCAGCGGGTGCCTAGGGAAGACCCCCGAAAAGCCCTCCTTACTCCAAGAGCCCAAAGGGCAGTTGCTGAGCAACCTCCGTGGTTTCTGACTTTCCAGTGCATTTCGGGCCAAACTCAATCAGGCTGCAGCTCCAAGGGCTACATCACTAAACTAGCTCACAACAGTCATTACTAGACTCGCCTTTTGTTTTCTCCCTCTCGAAGAATCCCGTACACTCCCCTTATCTGAGTTCAAATATCACTTGCCCTCTTTGAAACTGGGTCACCTTTGAAGTGAAGCGTGACAGCGATCACTACCTTCCCATCTACCAGCGACAGTGACCAGTTCCCTAAAGGTACCAGTTGGGTTATTCCCCCGTAACGGAGCAGCGAGGCCACGTGCAGCCCACGGGTGCTGTCCCATGTCATCAGGGAATGCGTGTTCCTGGATGGAGGGAAATGAGTGTGACATGCGAGGGACAGGTCTAACTCGAAGTGGCACATAGTGAGGGGCCCTTGAACGATGCAGTGTAACCTGGGGGAAGATGGCTTTTCACTGTCCTGTAGGCACAAAAGAAGCAACAGAACCAAGGGGGAATGTGGTCATCCTGCATCAGGCAGGCGACAGGCGTGGGTGACCTGGGCCAGGTAGAAGACACTCATGGCTTTCTGTTGCTGTGGAATCCACTTTTGATAGAGCAGGTAGAGAAAAACACTCAATCACGATCATGAAAGCAACAGTGCAAGCCCGGTGATGATGGCAGTGAGCGTGCCAGCCAGCCCAGTGCTAGGGAGGAGGAGGGAGGCGCAGGCCTCCCTCCAGGGCGATGACTCTACTCTGCAAACCTCCCAGAGTACTGCCAGGAATGCAGACTTGTGATGGGAAATTGGATTTTTAGATGATGGTGACTAATTATGTTAATAAAATACTACAGGCTGGCAGCGTCTGGGGTGTCGAAGAGCCAGTCCGCAGACCTGCAGGGGGATGAGCCCGATAGACCTTTCCAAGGGGCGTGGTCAGATGACGCAAACTAGGGGCTCCTGTAGCATTGCGCGGTTTCGGACTCCCAAGGGAACGTGAACAAAGACCCAGAGGCAGAATTTAGAGTGACTTCTGCATGTACTCCTGATGCCCCCAAAGGAAGAGGGGGCCATGCCCAAACACCAGCCATTCGCCAGAACATTTCTGCTCTGTGCTTTCCAGACACAGCTCCCCGCACCGGATGAAAAGCCCGCTTGGGAACAGGACCCAGCATTTAAGAATTAGACACGATCACATAGAACTTCCACATCTGGGATGTTCCTCCAGATTAGACCCGTGTGAAGGAAGTCAGCTATACCTTTTTGGGCCTAAAATCCTACTGAGGATTTTCAACAAACTGTCTTCATACAATTTTGCCCTTTTACGCTGAAGATAATTGAGTCCATCACTGAAAGTCTTCGAGGGCAGGAACCATGTTTTAAATCATTTTCTATCCCCAACAGTGCCTGGAATTTAAGATTCTCGGCACATATGTGTTGTGTCAAACCTTGTCATCAAGTTGGGTAAGGATCACTGAGACATCTGGTCTCTTTTAGTAGCACAACATAGACTTAAAAAAAATATCAGAGAGAGACCCAAGTGTGCAGTGATCCAGGGTAAAACCTGGAAGTCAGTGCGTTTGAATAAATCTCCTGCCCACCACGTTTTTTTTCCCCTTTTTTCAGCTGTGGTTTCCTGAAATAAAATGCAGAAAATTTCCAATTGTTAGAAGTTCTGCTTAGTTCGGTCCCAGTTAACTGTTTCCTTAACTTGTAATGGGAGGTATTATTATTATTCAAATAAAGCCCAAAGCAAGTAGAAAAAAGATGCCTGTTGCATTTCAAATATTGCTTTAAACCTATTCTATGCGGGTCACTGTCTGGGCCACCCTCCAAACCCTTATTCAGTCCCAGCCTTTGCCCCCAAGCTAACACTAATGTGGCCTCAGACAAGTATTCTAGTTTTTTGAGTTTTGAAGGCAATGACTTAAGCCTATACACTCTTTCCTGCCATGGGGTCTTCTGTCCTCACAGCATTCTCTCCTGCCACCTCTGCAGCCGCAGAGCACACACACGCACCAACAGTCACCTGAACCCCTCAATGCCACCGACTCCCTACGTCACCCTCACAGGCCCCCACCTGGCTGCCGCTTGAGAGGCAAGCAGTACAAAGGTGCCTGCTGCCAGGGTTCCAATCCTGGCTCCAACCTCTGAGTAGCTCCGTAGGCTTCCCTAAGCTATGTAACCGTTGGATGCCCCAGTCTCCGTTTCTGTACAGTGGGAATGCCAAGCGTAGCCACTTCCTAGGATATTAAAAATATCGACGGATGGTGGCAATTATGAAGTGGTTGAAACACAGACCATGTTCAGTAATCATGCGCTGCTATTATCTCGGTCCCCAGAGTCATTCGAAACTGTTCCACCTCCCAGGGGCCAAACTGGAAAATTCCCCTCTGACCACAACGTTTTCTCTCGCTCTCCCGGGGCTGGGGCAGACTTTTTATCTCAGGGATCCCCCGGGACTTCAGGCCTTTCTATCTTCCCTTAGCCCCTCCGCTTTCACTGAAGAACCTCCTTCATTCCTGAAATTTAACACAGAGCATTTCCCATTCGGTAACCAACACGCTCCCCCTACCCGGCCAGGCAGAAGCCTGTTATCTCCAGGAAAGGAGGAAAGAATTGCAGATGGTGGAAAGGGGGAAATGAGACTACTTAATCCAAGTATTGTCAAGGTGGAGAGAGTCCCGATAGGTTTCTGTTTAAGTATAAATCCATTTTCACAGTTCTGGGTGCAGGACACCTATTGTCTTTCTCCTCGGAGGGAAACATAGAAGCTTCTCAACCTGGAAGGTGCATGAAAGCCACCCAAGGAGGCCTTAAAATATGCACAGGCTGCTCTTGTCCCAAGACGTGGCTTCAGCTTGGGAGTGGGGCCTGGACGTGAATTTCACAAAGGAAAAGCACGGCTCTATCTTTGATTCACAAACTCTCTCCCAAAGGCCACAGCTAGCCCATTTCCTGCTTCTGGAAATAAAGTTTTATTGGAACGCAGCCATGTTCATTCATTTGCTGGCCTGCAAAACTGAAAATATTTTTCCAGAAAGCGTGCCAACCCCTGCTCCAGACCAGCAAGAACAATTTGGGGATGCAATCAGGCTCCACTCAACACAAACCAAAATGAAACAAACTGCCACTGAAGGTTCCTTCCTCCCTAAAAAATCTATTTTTAAAAGCTGCAGGGTGGGAGCTGCCTGACTGGCAGAACTAGTGGATTATGCTGGAAGTCAGAGTGGCCTTATCTCGGGATTGTTGAGGTGCAGTGACTGGGAACCTTCTGGGTGCTGGAGGTGCTCCGTACCCTAATCTCGCATGCACACACATATGACAGTTCATCAAACTGTACACTTAAGATGAGTGCTTGTGCCTGGATGTACACTACACCTCAATAAGACAAAAGTTCTGATTGAAGTCACTGACCGAAGACAAATCTTTGCAAGTCACCCTAAAAATTCTACATGTGATAAAATCCAGCCATTGCATTCCTCAGTATTTACCCAAATCAGTTGAAAACGTATGTCTGCGCGCAGATATTTTTACAGCACCTTTATTCAAAACTGTGCAAAACTGAAAGCAGCTCAGAAGTCCTTCAGTAGGTGAATGG
>NW_017731499.1:1237476-1239405 GCF_001890085.2 Hipposideros armiger
GCCAGCTAGTCTCAGAAATAACTGTGCATCTGTGCTCCACCACCCTCCTTTTGTACAAGGCAGTGCTTTGCTTTCAAATCACCTGATCTCTTGTTAAAATGAAGATTCTGATTTACGGGGTCTGGTGAGCCTGAGGGTCTGCGTTTTAATAAGCATCCAGGAAGTGCCAGTGCTGCTGGTCCCCGGACTGCCCTCAGAGGGTCAGGAAATAGAGGAAAGCTGTACTGTGCTGTGTGAGTTTCCCAGGGCTGCTGTAACAAACACCACACACCAGGGGACAGAAACCAACAGAAATCCCTCTCTCACAGGCTGGAGGCCAGAAGTCCAAAATCACAGCGCCCATAGGGTTGGTTCCTTCTGAGGCTATGAGAATCTGTCCAGGGCCTCTCTCCCACCTTCTGATGACAGCTGGCACCCTTGGTGTTCCTTGGCTTGTAGCCGCGTCATTCCAGTGTCTTGCCTTCTCCATGTCTGTCTCCACGTGGCTGTCTTTTTATAAGGACACCAGTCATATTGGCGTAGGGACCCACCCTACTCTAGAGGAAGATCTCATCTTAACTAATTACATCTGCAAAGACCCTCTTTCCAAATAAGGTCACATTTTGGGGTCCCAGAGGTTAGGACTTCAGCATATCTTTTAGGGAGGAGGATACAAGTCAACCCATAACACCTGCTATGGGACAAAGGAGCCCAAAGAAAATAAGTGAGGTAAGAAGGGAACAGAAAGCTGTTCTGCAGATGAGGACACGGAAGCTCAGAGAGGGGAAGGGACCTGCCCCGGGGGTGGCAGCTGATGGTGATACTGCTGGAATCAGGCACATGCACCCCCTCTCCAGCTGCATGTCCTGGAGGGAACTGTCTGCCCGAGGGGCATCTTTTCTAGTTTGCATGAAGGCACCCTTTTACGGGCTATGCTCTGACGGCAGAATCAGCACCAGAACCAAAGTCCTCATCAAGCTCAGCCTAGAGTTTCCCACAGATCAACTGCCAGGGACACACGCTTGGTGACAACCATGACTCCTAAAACTATGGCCAAGAGAAGATAATCAGCCCTGCTTAATGCGCTTCCTAGCCCTAGAGCCAGAGAGCTGACGCAGGAGACAAACTCAGACTGCGGCTTCTAAACTCCATCTCCAAAGGAGACAGGGCTCCTTGGAGAAAAGGCCATCAGAGGTGCAGATGGAGAAACGCATACGATGAGGCTGGGACATTGACACACCCCAGCTAGCAAGGAAGCTGTCACCAGAGTCAGATCAGAAAGACTCAGAAGCCAGCTGGAAGAGGCTCCCCCTAGCAAAGGTGGGACAATTTGAGTAGCAATAAGAATGTCTTAATCCATGAGTCATGACGCTTAAACGAAGTCCTCGGGGTCACCTGTGGGGGGTGCTGGGAGTGACCTCATTACCTGAGAACAGAAAAATGAAGGGTAAGCATCAAGCATCTATTATGCCTTTTCTCTATGAAGTATATCTTGCAATGACTAAATATTTGAAGAGGGAAAGTTTCTCTTTCTAGATCACTTCAGCTCACAAATGAAGATGGAATGACAGCGTGCCACCGTGCCACAACCTTAATGAATTCAAGAGTATTACCTGAGGACCACCAGGCACTAGGAGCCCCTGACAGAAGAACACACTGGAACCACCCAGCGCTTCAGGCACAGTGTGAGATATAAACGTTTGTTGTCTGAGGCCGCTAAGTTTGGGGGTAATTTGTTATGCAGCCGTAGCTAACTTATACAGGCTCTAACGTTGAAGAGTTTTAACTCTGTAGAACTCATGGTTTGTCAGGTGGTTTCCAAGGTCAGGAAGGACAAGGTCAGGTTTCTCCAAGAATCCGGGTAATAAAAGGAAGGGTCTCAGGCTTACTTGAAGACATTGAGGTGTGGGGGAGATTTTATTTATTTATTTATTTTAAGATTTTTATTGG
>NW_017731499.1:1241996-1245319 GCF_001890085.2 Hipposideros armiger
ATGGGCCACTGTGAGCTGTGCCCTCAAAAGAGCCAACTATGCAACTGTAGTATGAAAGCAATGTATAACCAATGACCATGGCTGTTCGCCAATAAAATAATAATAAAAAAAAGCTCTAAAGGGCAATTTTAAGCAGCAGAAAGCGAAGCGTATACAAAGCCTGGGGGATGAGCAGTAACATGGGGCCTCAGGGGAAGTGGCCTTGGATGGCTAAAACAGCCTAACCCCCAAGGCTGGGCCCTCGCAGACAGGCCCCTCCATCACCTAGGGATGGCTTCAAGGGGTGTGGGGAGAAAACCACAGCATTAGAGGGGAATTCCAACTCAAAGTTTCTTGCACTCCTAGAAAGTGTGAAAATGCTGTTGTTAGAATGATGTTTACTCCCCACTGTCCTTGAGGGGTAGGGCTGAGGGGCTGCAAACTCAGGTGTTTATAGGGCTGAGCTGGGCTCGTAAATAAGTCAGCTGGTTGAGTGAGGGTTGAGGCTGACCCAGAAGGGAGGCAGGCCCCACAGCTCAGCTCAGCCTGCCCTCCCAACTCCCATGGCTTCTCAAAAGAGGTCGGCCATCTAGATTTTTAAAAAATGATTTTAAACATTGCACAGGACTAAGTGAAAAAAAAAGCCAGCCTGAAAAGGCTACATACGATATGAGTCCAACTATACAACATTCTGGAAAAGGCAAAACTACGGAGACAAGTAGATCCGAGGTTGCCAGGGGTTANGGTGTGCTCTGTCTAGACAGAGTACATAGAGTGAAACTGGAAAGGGCAAGGGCCCACAGGCACACACACTCCCTTTACCACAAACTTCTAAGGCAGGTTTAATTTGGGGAGCATTGTGGGGGGGGGTTGGTTTAACCCTAAATTAAGCAGTAAGCTAACAATATCTTTAAAACATGCCCTATATTTAAGTTACTTTGAATACTGTACTCTGGTTTTTTAAGACTATCTTCAGCTTGACTTCTTCATCACACATCCTATTTTAAATTCTCCATCTTTCAGACACCCTGAAAAGCTTCTCCCTATGGCAAAGGTGGAAAGAAAGACAGAATCTTTCCTCTTCAGTTTACTTTGCCACTACCAAAACAACAACAACAACAACAAAAAACCCCAAAAGCATCTGCGATGATGTCTAGAGTTTGCTTCAAAGCAATGTGGGGGCGGGGAGAGAGGCTGGGGAGAGATGAAACCGGCTGCTCATGTGCAGATCACAAGTGAAGCCAGGCAACCGGAACTCCAGGCGCATTGTTCTCTGTACTTTTATGAAAATTTGAATTAAAAAAGTAGGAAAATAAAGAAATCATTAGAGGCAGCCTCAAGTTTGCATTGAGGCGAAAGACGCCTTTCAGAATAAATGAAGCTCACAGGCTGATATTCTTGGGGGCCATCTATGGTAAAAAAGAAAGAAAAAATTCAGATCTAAAAATCCCCAATTGAGTAACTGGTCATTACAGTTGGATGCATGAGGAAAATTCCAGAAAGCAGGTTCTTTCTTCTGGACTTACCAGTCCCTCTGCAAAAAAGGGCCACCGCTACATGGCATACAAACACCCACCTGGTCCCCCCAACCCTGGCCCCCACCTAGACAGTGGGGACAGTGAAACCCAGAGAGCCTAGGTCCACATTCACGCCCCATCCTGGCTGCATACATGGCTCTGGACAAGCTACTAAACCACTCAGAGCCTTGGTTTACTCATCTGTAAAACGGGGAGCGCATGGACCTCAGCTGTCTGAGGCTTCCAGGAAATAAAATACCTACAATGCCAGCCCAGAGGGCGGTTGTGGCGAATATTACTCTACTTATTGTTTGACTCATTAACGGTCAAGATTTTTGAGACCAGGAGACAGCGAGCAAAAGCCTTGACCAGTGATGCTCTTTTTCCATG
Source organism: Hipposideros armiger (assembly GCF_001890085.2). Lineage (NCBI taxonomy): Eukaryota > Metazoa > Chordata > Mammalia > Chiroptera > Hipposideridae > Hipposideros > Hipposideros armiger. The sequence goes on from NW_017731499.1 coordinate 1,243,883, forward strand.
TCCTCTGTCAGACATGATTTTTCCCCATTGTGAAAAAGGAGTAGAGTGCTACTATGTATTCCTTCAGCCCTGACACCCCCTTAGACAGGTGGCGCTTCTGCTAACAGGAGCGTGCCACTGCAAAGATGTGGGAGGAAGTGGGGCCCCATTGTGAAGGGGAGAAGGCCTGGGTGACGCCCGGCCTCTTTTCCACCCACCAGCTCCCCAGGTGCCCGGGCGCTCGTTAGCAATGCAGGTTGGGTGGCCCCACCCCAGACCTCCTGAGCCCAAATCTTCATTTTAACAAGACCCCAGGTGATTCATATGCTTTACTACAATTGAGAAGCTTCCCCTCTGTTACGTTTTCAAGATAAACTCAGTTCCAGGGACAAAGCAGAAGGAGACCAAAGGAACCCACAAAGCAGAGACCCCCATCAGCCCTTCAGGAACCCATCGGGCCTGGCGGACACAGGGAATGAAGCACCTCGATGGTATCTGATTTTTCTTCTCTAGAATGTTCCAGAAGCAGTGTTAGCACCATTGTCCTTTAGACTCTGGCTTCCTGCTTCCAATGACAGCACATCCTCCTCCCGGACATCTGAGCCTGGGATGGGGAGATTTAGGGATTGTTGAGATGTCTGAGTAGGTGCTGACTGCTAAGCCCTCACAGCTTCGACTCAAAGATCAACAGATAGAGGCCTGAGTGTAGAAGCGAACAAAAGAACAGACTTCCCTCCGGCCACCACAGTTTTCCCTCTTGTTTCTGTGCTTTATTTCTTTTTAAAGAGATTTCAAAAGAACTTTAGAGGCTGGCCACGCTCAGCCTGCCAAATGAAAGTGAACCCCCAGGGACAAGTCCGTGGGACCCCTGGCCACGCAGCCCAGGCTAGGCCCTGTGCGGAGCCCTCACCTCTCTCCCCGGGGCACAGCGGCAGACCACGCCCTCCTGCTGCTGGCATCATGGTCCCCGCGCCTTAGCTAAAAACCCAGAAATTTCGAAAGAAATGGGAACCCCAAAGAGCTGAAAGCAGGACTCACACAAAAACTTGCACAGACATGTTCATAGCACCATTCGCAATCACCGAAAGGTGGAAACTGCCCAAATGTCCATCAGCGGATGAGTGGATGAATAAAATGTGGCCTATCCGTACAATGGAATGTTATTCAGTCATAAAAAGGAGTGAAGCCCTGATACCTGCTACGACACGGATGACCCCTGAAAACGTTAGGCTAATTGAAAGAAGCCAGGCACAAAAGCACAGATATTGTATGACTCCACTTACCTAAAATAGGCAAATTTATAGAGACAGAAAGTGGGATAGAGGCTACCAGGGACCGGGGGGTGGGGAGAACGGGAAGTTATGGCTTCATGTATACAGGGTTTCAGTTTGGGATGATCAAAAAAGTTCTGGACATGGAGGGTGGTGATGGTTACACAACAACGTGAATGTACTTAAT
>NW_017731499.1:1254294-1255237 GCF_001890085.2 Hipposideros armiger
TCAATACTCCGGGTCCTTGCAGTCAAGCTGTCCAAAACCAAGCATCCAGAAACCTGACCAATGTCCCCGTCTGGTCACCACTTCCTTGACGGCGTGGGTCATAGTTCAGCAGAAATCTCCCTTTAGTGATTTGCTCGTTGGGATGGCTTAAGCAATCAATTTCATGTTCACAAGAAATATACATAAGGGGAAGTTAAGCTGCTGTAGATGTAAGGAGTTAATTTCAAAATATGTAATTCCGTGTCTTAATCAAAGAGAACTGAAATTTGTCTAGTTCCCCGATTTTGCGGGTTATTTTCCTTAGTAATCACGGACCTTCCTTAAAATTAAATAATCAGCTCTTGGTGAGACCTGCTTATGTTGTCATATTTCTGTATTTTTAAAATAGATTTTAGAGTGGGGAGAGGCAGCATGACTTGTTCCCCAAAGTCCCTGGGGCCAGGGGAACCTCAAAAGGTGAGGGGTCCTCACGGATTGAAGCAAACAGACTTCCTGGAATAACAACAAAGAAAAACCAAAATTATTCTTCTCTTCGGCATGTAGGAGCCTGATGTGTGTGTGTAGCAATTAGAGATGTGCCTGTGTTGATTTCTAAGAATAACAGGTGGTCACCAGGGCGCCCTCTGTCCCATCACCTGTCCCACTCTCCTTCCCCGCCCCCAGCCCACCAGCTTCCCTTGGGTCAGTGTAAAACATAGAGGTGTCAGGAATGCTCTGAGTTCCTTCAAATGCACATTTAACTGATCCCAATCCAAACCCCAGACAGAGAGCAAGAGAGCGTAAGTCAGGGTTTTCAACCAGGGGTGACTTTGTTCCTAGGGGACATTTGGCCATGTCTGGAGTCACAACTGGGGGAGGTGGGGGTAGACAAAGCAGTTGCTACTGGCATCTAGTAGGTAGAGACCAGGGATGTTGCTAAAATCCTACAATGCACAGCACGGAC
>NW_017731499.1:1257592-1266163 GCF_001890085.2 Hipposideros armiger
ACAATCATTGGTCATTGTGGTAGGTTGAATAATGGCCCCCCAAAAGATCCAGGTCCTAATCCCTGGAAATTGTGAGTGTTATTACATATGGCAAAAGGGACTTTGCAGATGTGAGGAAGGATCTTGAGACAGGGAGATTATTCCAGATTATCCGAGGGGGCCCTAAATGCAATCACAAGTAACCCCGTAAGAGGAAGGCAGAGGGAGATTTCATGCAGAGGAAAAGGCAACGTGAAGATGGAGCAGAGGGAGATCTGACGGTGCTGCCCTGCTGGCCTTGAGGATGGAGGAAGGGGCCCCAAGCCAGCAGCCACCAGCATCTGGAAAACGCAAAGAACAGATTCTCCCCTGGAGCCTCCGGAGGGGATGTGGCCCTGCTGACACCCTGGTTTCAGCCCAGTGACACAGATTTTGGGCTTCTGGCCTCTAGAACTGTGAGAGAAAAATCTCTGTTGTTTTAAGCCACCAAGCTTACGGTACTTTGTTACAGCGGCCCTTGGAAACTAATACTGTCCGGTTCCATTCTGGGGTTTATCGGATTTGGATCAGGGGATTTAAAAGGAATGGCATTTAGGCACCAGGCCCCCATGCCTATATGGCTAGAAGGAGAGATGGGGTAGAAGCAGGTGAGTGAGTGTGGCTAAGCTATGGATGTTTCTAGATGTGGCAGCTGCCTGGGTCGTCAGCAATCATGTGTAGGGGTCATTCTCCACACCTTAGTCCTGCCACTTTTGGGGATGCTGAAGGTGTCAGGCAGGCAAGTGACTTGCCCCAGGACACTATGCCTGTCTGGCTCGAGCTGAAGCAGAGGTTAGAATAAAAATTCAAGTCCTTGTATACCTCTCCAGCCTCCTGCCAACGCTCCCTTTCTCTTCTCTCACCGCCTTCCAGACACAGAGACCTCTCTGACCTTCCAGCATGGCCTTGGTGCCTTTGCACCTGCTGTTCCTTCCACATGGGACACTCTTCCTCCGGGATCTCCTGTGACTGGCTACTTCTTATCATTCGGGTTTCAGGTCAAACGTCACCTCCTCAGAGAGGCCCTCCCTGACTGCGCTAAGGCAGGGTGCCACAGTCACTTTCTCTTTCATCACCCAGTTGATTTTCTCCCAGCTCTTCTCACACTAGGTAATTATCTTGTGAACGTCTTTGTTTGCCAGTTCAGTGTTAGTCCCCTCCCACCCAGACTGCAGGCTCCAAAAGGGCAGGGACCTTGTCTGGTCTGTCGGGGGTGTGTCCCTGGACCAGGCCTGGCACACACTGGGTGCTGAATACATTCTGAATCAATGAGTGAGTGGGCGAGTGAGCGAGCGAGTGAACGTGAATGGATGAATTTGCAGCTTTGGGAGATGCCCGCCCAAGGCCAGTCCCCACGTACCTGACCTTGGCTTTCCGAAAGGCCAGCTCCTCTTCATTGCCAAAGTCCAAGGACACATCCTCTGTGTCGTCCATCAGAGCCTGCCAGGGGCACCAAAGGCGAGTGGCAGGCCCCACCCCCACTGCTGGNCACACCTTAGTCCTGCCACTTTTGGGGATGCTGAAGGTGTCAGGCAGGCAAGTGACTTGCCCCAGGACACTATGCCTGTCTGGCTCGAGCTGAAGCAGAGGTTAGAATAAAAATTCAAGTCCTTGTATACCTCTCCAGCCTCCTGCCAACGCTCCCTTTCTCTTCTCTCACCGCCTTCCAGACACAGAGACCTCTCTGACCTTCCAGCATGGCCTTGGTGCCTTTGCACCTGCTGTTGCTTCCACATGGGACACTCTTCCTCCGGGATCTCCTGTGACTGGCTACTTCTTATCATTCGGGTCTCAGGTCAAACGTCACCTCCTCAGAGAGGCCCTCCCTGACTGCGCTAAGGCAGGGTGCCACAGTCACTTTCTCTTTCATCACCCAGTTGATTTTCTCCCAGCTCTTCTCACACTAGGTAATTATCTTGTGAACGTCTTTGTTTGCCAGTTCAGTGTTAGTCCCCTCCCACCCAGACTGCAGGCTCCAAAAGGGCAGGGACCTTGTCTGGTCTGTCGGGGGTGTGTCCCTGGACCAGGCCTGGCACACACTGGGTGCTGAATACATTCTGAATCAATGAGTGAGTGGGCGAGTGAGCGAGCGAGTGAACGTGAATGGATGAATTTGCAGCTTTGGGAGATGCCCGCCCAAGGCCAGTCCCCACGTACCTGACCTTGGCTTTCCGAAAGGCCAGCTCCTCTTCATTGCCAAAGTCCAAGGACACATCCTCTGTGTCGTCCATCAGAGCCTGCCAGGGGCACCAAAGGCGAGTGGCAGGCCCCACCCCCACTGCTGGCGGGGCCCTTCCCCGGAGGCTGTGCTCGAGACCTTCTCCACCCTCCTGCCCAAGTGGGGTCCAGCCCAGGCCCTGGCTGCCGCACCCCTCCTCCCCTCCCCCCTTCCTCCGAGCGCTCCCGCAGGCTCCTCCCATCCTCGCCACCATCCTTCCACTCCCAGCATCCCCCGCGGCCCTACCTGCTTCATCCTCCCAAGAGCTCACCTGGAGCCCAGACCTCAGGCTCCGGTTCCGCCCCTCGCAGCCGCAGGCCTAGGATGCCCGGCTGGCCCCTGGTGGCGGGAGGGTCGGAGCTTGAGCCCCGCAGTGCAGCCTCGGAGCAGGTCCCCGGTGGGGGCGGGGCGCGCGGGGCCCAGAGCGCAGTCGCAGGCTGGGGAGGTGGGCTCGGCGGCCCTGCACCGGGCGGGGCTTAGAAGGTCCCTGGGCCCAGGGGCTCACTGGGGACCCAGCCTAAGAGAGAAAGAGCAGATGCTCCGGAGCAGAAGGATCCAGGGCGTAGACCGGGCTCAGAGGCGGACTTGGGGACCGTGAACAGTGATCCCGGGAAGAATAGCGGGGGTGAATGAGGGACGTTCCGTAAATGTGGAATGAGCAAGCGAGCAAATGAATGAATGAATGTCAGTGTTCCGCAGCCTCACTCAGGGTTAGGAGAAGGTCAATGTGTCCCCAAAGTCTCTGATCCTAAGAATTTCCCAGGGCCTTTAGTAAAAGCACGTTCCCAGACCTGGCCCTGGAGATTCAGAAGCCTGGAATCTGCCTTTTAACTGCGGCCACGCCTGGGGGAACCACTGCTGACCCCCGGTACAGCTGCACTCATCCGGGTGCCAGACACATACTGAACACAAAATAACTATTATTGGCAGTAATCTCGTGTTTCTGGCTGTAAAGCCTTCCCAGGTATCTCCCAGAAAAAAGGAGGCTTGCCACCTAAAAAGCCTTTCCTTGCCCAGGACAAGGTCACTTCCCCTCCTTTCTGCCCACTCCCTCTCCTGACCTCCCACCCCAGGCAGACAGCTGAGCATCTCAATGCCAAGGCCCCTAGTCCTGCCATAGGCAGTAGGGGCCTGTCCCCCATTCTTCATGACCAGAAAAGGGTCCGAGTTGTTCCAAGATTTGTGCCTGAGAAGCCACAAGCCCAAAGAACACACCAGGTAGCTGAGTATGAGAGGTCGTTTTATTGAGACTTACTGATGGGGGAGAGTCGCCAGTGGCTGCCGGTGGGAGAGGTAGCGCTCTGCACCCAGGCAGAGAAGAAGCAAGGTTTATAGAGACAACAAACAAAGAGCATTCTGGGGAGACATCATCTGGCAGACCCTACAGGCCTGCTCTCATGCACACGGCATCCCAAGAAGCAAGACCTTGACTGCTGGCTAGTTTACAGAACTGGCTGTCTGATAAGCAGCGTTCCCCTGGAGCGGGGAGACCTTGACTGCCTGCTAGCTTATCTGCCTGTGGGCCAGGTCCCTACAACAACACACCCACTGGTGGCCTTGACAGAGGTGACCAGCCAGGGATGTGCCCAGCAGGAGGAATAGCAAGCAGAACTGCGTAAAGCTGCCTAAGCTCTGATCCCTGGGTGGGTTTCCCCTTCTTTCCCTAAACTGACCGCACAAATGGCCTGCCAGGTGTGTGCTTTCTCCCATGGACAGAATGCCGTCTTTAGGGGTCAGGGGCCTGGGTGGGGTCTGCATGCTGCAGCTCTAACAAGCTCTCAGGTGATGCTGCTGGCCTCTGGACCGCCCTTTGAACTGTAAGGATCTAAACCATCAAAGCGTGGTTTCCTAAAAAAGCCTGTTGGTTCTTCCAGCCCAAAGCCAGCTCCAGGCACAGAAGAGTGTCACACTGAGAGGCTGGGCCCCAGCTGCTTGGGGGGTGAGGGGGCAGACAGGTGGAGGTGAGAAGCCGTTGCAGAATATTTAGGGGCTTTTACTCCTACTCTGAGAATCACCAGCTGTTGGTATCTGTTAAGTTGGGGCTCAGAGAGTCCCCAAGGGGGTGAGGAGGTAGGAAAGTCCCCTTGGAAGTCCCATTTGGGGACAAACTGTCATTGTCAACCATTGGGTTGAGGGTGCCTTACGAAACAGCCACAGCTCCCGCCATGTAGAGGTCACTCCACAAACATGGGGTCATATAGCTCTCCCCTGCCCAACTGTCCACATTGGGGCACAGGCTGAGGACGCAGGTGATGGGGCCAGACCTGGGAGGTCCAGCATTCCCTTCCTGGGGGAAAGTGCCCTCTCTGCACACACACCTGGATGGCTCTCTACAGGGTTTCTGCAGAATTTTTTTTTGGGGGGGGCAGAGTGCCTGAGGATTCTGCAGGGAATTCATCATTGGCTCTGAAACCAGCTGCAGTGGGTTCACCTGGGGCTGCTGGTTAAAAGGCAGATTCCAGGGCCTTCAGAGCCCTGCCCCAGTCTTCTGAATCTCCAGGCCCAGGGCCTGGGAATCTGCTTTTAATAAGGACTCTGGAGAAGTCTTGGGATCAGAGACATCTAGGAAACACTGACCTCCTCCCCTGACACTGGTACCACTGAATATAGCCACTGGGATCCTGACATGAGTCACCCTCTGCCCAGGAGGGGGTTGGGGAGCAGAGCTGCAAGGAGCAGCCTTGTCTCTGACCCCTGGCCCTGGAGCCAGAACAACCTCAGGGAAGGGGCTCCAGGCTCAGGCAGCCCCTGGCCTCTGGGTGGCCCTTGGAGGTGAATCTCTGGCGTTGAGTAGGCCTGGCTGGGAACATGGCCCCACCACTCCCTGGCTGAGTTCCCTTGGGCAGGGGACTTCACCACTCTGGCCTCAGTCTCCACATTTATTAAATGGGGCTGCACCTCCCTCTACCCAGAAGGGATGATGCCATGACTAGAGAAAACACATGTTGTAGGGAAAGTGTCAGGAGCGCAGTTTTCAGGCTCTTGGCCTCACCCGGAAGGGTGCTGGCGCAGTTATTGGATGGCCGTCAGCTGTGACTGGTTGGCCATTAGCTGCTGTTGTTTTGCATATAACTGCAGCAGCTGCGTTAGCGGGCAGATGTCATGGGTTGTGCGGACCCTACTTCCTGTGTCTCGCCTGGCCACCAGCGAGACTGTGACAGCAGGAAGACCCCTTGTTGGGGTATTGGCGGATGTTTACTTCTTATGTCTCGACCGGCCGCCGTCGAGAATATAGTGGTAGGAACCCCCAACCTGTGGCTCTGTTGTTGTTCCTTTTTGGCCTCACCAGACCCTGTGTTCATCTGCTGGGAGCTGAGCTCCACCGTGACACTTGGCATGGCACATGTAAAACAACCTCCTCAGATTAGGGGCTTGGAAAACAGTGACCCTAGTGACAGTGACTCGTGATCATCAACAGAGGGGCCTGGGGTCCCAGGAAGCCCCATGGGCTGTGCAGAACCAGGACGTGCGCCTCATGCCGGAATTACTCCTTTTGCTGAGGGGCATCTGTCTTCATGGGGGGACGGGCGCTGTACATCCAGCTCATTTGGCTGTTTCCTGAGCACGTGCTGTGGGGCCCACACTGCACGTACTTGGGACAATTGGCAGCTGGGAAGGAGGCCTGTGCATTGCCCTTCACCTCAGATGGGATCCCAGATCCCTGGTCCAGGAGGCAGGAGCTTGAGCGTGAACTGACATGGCTGAATGCTGGAGCCGGGAACACAGCGGGGGAGGTGGCCTCGAGGGCTTGGCATGGCCGCACCATGTGCAACTCCAAGCCATGCAGATGTTCTGCTCTTCATCCTGAAGGAAAAGGGCAGCTGGCACAAGGGTTAGGAATAGAGGGCGTGCGTGTGTGTGTGCGTGTGTGCGCATGTGTGTGTGTGTGTGTGTGTGTGTGTGTGTGTGTGTGTGTGTGTGTGGTCAGGGCTGGGGCTGGTAAAGGCCCTGAGCCACACCCGCTCCCCCATCAGGCAGGGTGGAAGCCAAAGCCCCCAGGCATGTCATTCCCCGGTCAGCAGCCACGCCTTACCCTCAGCCCAACACTCCCCATGGGTGACACTCCCTAAAACCCCATTAGTCCCTAAGAGCTGCCCACCTGGCAATGGACCTGCCAGTCACCTCAAGTAGGGTTGCCACATCTAACAAGTAAAAATAGGGCAGCCCAGTGAAATTGAACTTAAGATAAAGAACAAATAATTTTTTTAGTATAAGTATGTCCCATGCAATATTTGGGATATACTTATACTAAAAAAACCCCCCTATCAATTGTTTAACTCAGATTCAAATTTACCTGCTGTCCTATCTCTTATCTGGCAACCCTATGACTCCAGGCCAGGGTGCACCCAGGCCCATGAGGCCTGGGCTCCCACCCTGGTGTCTGGGCAGCTGCCCCTGCCATCTCACCCTCCCGCCCCTTGCAGAAGCTGTGCCAATGTCACAGTTCGCCTTCCACCGGTCCCGGCCCCAGTCCTTATTCATGCTGGCAGCCAGGCAGGGCACCCAGGAGGCAGAGCCGAGGTCCAAGAAAAGAAGGTGGGGCCCTCCGTGGGCTGCCATCAGGGCCCCCATTCACCTTGCTATGGTGCACACCCCTGGGTCCTTCACTCACGCTGGGTGGGACATTAGGGAGGAGGTCAGGAAGGGCCCCTTGGAGCTTCTGCATTTTCAACCCTGTGAAAAATTGGTGTATGTGGTGGGGGAGCAGCAGAAACAGCAGGTACAAAGGCCCTGGGCAGGGAAAGACCTGAGCGCGTTCGGAGAATCGGCGAGTCTGGCTAGCGTACAGTAGCAGAGGGTGTCGCTCACCGGAGCCATCCTGCAGGGGGCAGCCTTACGGGTCAACAGGAGAATCCGGCGTCCATCTTATCGGAGCGCGGTGATGGAAGCCCTCTGGCTGAGGACAGATTCCCAGGTTTCCTGCTCCCAACACCTCACAGGGCCCGGAACAGCCCTGGCTGCAGGAAGGAAGGGCTCTGCGTAATCCGTGCCAAATGGAAAGGTAGGAGGGCGTGGAAGGGTCTCTCTGAGAACCACTGCCATTCAGTCCGCCAGGAGTTTGCAGAGAAGGCCCAGCCCTTCTGATTCACTTGGCGTCCTATTTCTCAGCCCCAACTTGGCAGCGCTATTTCTTTGGCAAGTCATTGGGTATCTCTCCAGTTGCCCCCGAGGTTGGGGTCAGGTGGGGTGCCCGGCAGGCTGCGAATGTGGCTTCTCCCACGCAGGGAAGCAACAGAACGCAGCGCGTGCTGAGATTCAAAGGGCCTACGTCCTTCCACAAACAACGTTGCAAGAAAAGCGTTGGGGAGAAGAACCTGCTGGTTTAAAGAGATTTAGTCGCATGCTAGGTGTGGCCTTTGTTACGATGTTATTTGAACAAACTGGGAAATAAAAAATGTTTATGAGGTAATCAGAGACTGAACCCTGACAGGGTGTTGGATAATACTGAGGATTATTATTCATTTTTTAAGGCATGATATGATGTTGTGGCTTTTCAAAATTGAGCTCTACGCCGGGTCTTCGAATAACGTCGTTTCGTGCAATGTTATAACGTGCAACGTCGTTTTGTTATGACATTGATGAGAACAAAAAAAAAATGGATTCCCAGCCCGAGCCACACTGTCTGCGTGCAGTTTGCCTGTTCTCCCCGTGTCTGCGTGGGTTTTCTCTGGGAACTCCCTAAAGATGTGTATGTGAGGTGAATTGTCGTGTCTCCATTGTCCCAGTCAGACTGAGTGTGGACGTGTGTGGCCCTGTGATGGAAGGATGTCCTGTCCAGGGTGGGCCCTGCCTGGCACCCTGAGCTGCTGAGATAGACAACCCCGCTCCCATGATGTTGAACTGAAATAAGTATATTGGAAAATCATGATCTTACTTGTTTTTATTCATCTTTCTTAAGTTCATTGATTTCAATGTTTAATATTATTGTATAGAAAAATTTTGGGTCTTTATTTAGAAGTTTGGTGATGTTTTCATGACAGAAACCTGCCTTAGGAACTTAACTCTTTTGCATATCAATTACCCTATGGTAAAATTGGTTTCACGATCCGTCATTCTCTAATTCGCATACCATAAAATCTACCATTTTGAAGTGTAACAAGCAGTGCTTTTTAGTATATTCACAAAGCTGTGCCATCGTCGCCATTGTCTAATTCCAGAAAATTTTCACCACCCTAAAAAGAAACTCTGTACCAGCTAGCAATCACCTCCCAGGCCCTGGCAACCACTAACCTACTTTCTGTCTCTATGGATTTCCCTATTCTGGACGTTTTATATAAGTGGAATCATACAATGTGTGGTTTTTTACATCTGGCTTCTTTCAATGAGCATGATGT
>NW_017731499.1:1267028-1269191 GCF_001890085.2 Hipposideros armiger
CAGCCGGCCCCACAATTTTTTTTTTAATGCCGGGGCTCAGAGCAGCTTCCTGTCCTCCTTTCAAATTCCCACCCAATCACTCTCTAGTAATAGAAGTGCGATGTGAGCTACACGTGTCATTTTAACTTGTCTAGTAACCACATCTAGAAAAGTAAAAAGAAACAGGAGAAATTGATTGTAGTCACACTTGCCTTTAATCCCATATATCCAAAGCACGATCATTTTAACATGTAGGCAATTTAAAAATTATGAAAGGGGTGTTTTACGTCCTTCCTTTCCTACTGGGCCTTACAATCCCAATGTGTGTTTTACACTGACAGCTCATCTCCTTTTCGCCTCATCCCATTTCAAGGTCTCCATAGTGACTGGTGGCTCCCACAGTGGACAGGGCAGCTTTGTTTGGTGGCATGTAGTGCACTTTGCAAAAAGCTCTTGTGACTTCCTAGTTTTATTTTTTGGTTGTTTTTCTCCATCTACAACTTGAATGTTGGCCTAAAGAGGGCAGGCACCTTGTCCCCACCTTGTGTGTCTCATTAAGTGCTGTATCCCTTTGCCTGGACCTGTGTATCCAACACAGAGGAGGTGGGTGTGTGGGTGAGTGAAGGACTCCAGAGTGTGCAGGGCAGCAGTTCTCTCCCATCTCACAGATGGGGAAACAGAAGGCCAGGCACAGCTGAGGTCCATCTTGGTAGAAACCCAGGGCTCACTCATGCACCATCTGCCCCCAGCAAAATGAATGGGGGCCCTGATGGCAGGCAGCCCACGGAGGGCCCCACCTTCTTTTCTTGNTGGGGGACACTAACAATGGGGGAGACTGCCTGGGAAGAGGCAGGAAGGTCCATGGGAAATCTCTGTACCGTCCCCTTAATTTTGCTGCAAACCCAAAACTGCCTTAATAAGAAAGTCTAAAAAAATAAAAAAATAATACAACCACAAAAAATGGATTGACATCACATAAAATGAGCCATTTTAAAGTGAACAATTCAGTGGCATTTAGTACTTCACACTGCTGTTCCAAAACGTTTCCATCAGTCCAAAATAAAACTCCATTCCCATCCAGCAGTTTCTTTCCACTGTTCCCTCCCCGCGGCCCCTGGCGACCACCAATCTGCCTTCTGTCTGTGTGGCTCCTCCTCTGAGCAAGTCAGATTGCTAATGTGGTCCGTTCCACTTTTTAAATTTAAATTCATGTTCATTTAAAATACCTCCCCCATCTAAGAGTATACCTGAGGCTTGGAGTTAATGGGCTGACTGTCCCTTTGCAATTTCTATTCTACAGTATTTTAAAATCCAGGGGAGAGTTATTAAGACATCTGGATGGAGATGCGGGGAAAATGTGAGGATCCATTAACATGATTTGTGGCTGTTTCTGAGTCATTCTGGAAGCCTCCTTGCTCCAGTGATGAGTAAGGAGTGAGTTGCTCCTCACTCGTGGAACGCCCCAGGCTGCGCCCCTGTGAGGATTTCCTAAAGGCTGGGAAAGGGCCAGCCCCGGGACTTTTTCCCTTGGATTTCAACCCAAACTTATTAGCTTGGTATTTACTAAGGAAATGTCATAGGCATCGCTTGCCAGAATACATGGCTAAGCCTTGTATCAACATCTACCCACACCTGAATGAATGTGTGTGAAACACACACACACACACACACACACACACACACACACACACACACCCCACTGTGAGCATTCCCTACTTATGCAGAAACGGACAAATACTAGAAAAATACTCCCAGTCACTCAGAGCACAGCAGAATCACATAGCAGGAGCCTTTCACACCTCTCTCAACACTTACTGAGTCAGCGTCTTCAGGGTTAGAGAACCTGAAGCTTCATTTGAGTTCCCTGGGGATGCTGACGGAAGTTGCGCTGTCTCGGGAATGCAGACCCCCCGAGACCTGCATCTGGGACCCACTGCCTTCAACCATCTCTCCCCAGTCTCAGAAGTCCCAGATCTGCAGCTGGCAGAATTTGGACAAAGGTCAACATAAGCCAAGCTCCCATGTGTGTCCCTGGAGTTTAGCCACCAGCATCTCTCACTCTGGCCCCCTCATCAGCCTCCTAACAGACGGTGCTGCTTCCCTGCTTGCCCTACAGGCCACACGCACACAGGCACAGGCAGCTTTCTCGACTGTCAACCAGATCATACCTGTCCCCTGCTCAGA
>NW_017731499.1:1271201-1273295 GCF_001890085.2 Hipposideros armiger
CAATTCTGCACTCTCATTGACACAAGGAAAATGTAAAGTGCTCCCCTGAGTAAGCATAAGATGGAAGCCCTGGAAATGCTGTTCCCACAGCAGAGCTTGTCTCCTAAGCACAGCATAATATAAGATACGAACTCTGGAGCCAGACTCTAAGAGTTCAAATCCCCACCCTGGCACTTAGTCGCTGCGTGATGGTGGGCAAGTCACTCAGCTCCCTCTTTCTTTCAATTTCTTTAATCTTGAAACTGATAAAAATCATAGGTTTGTAATACAGAGTAAATGAATTATTATAAGTAAAACACCTAGACTACTGCCTGCATATAGTGTTTGCTATAATTATTTTTCCATCAATACAACTTCTCCTAAAACACAGCCAATAATTTAATCTGCGGCTCATCGTGAGAAACAGCTTTTGTATCCAACATGGGAAGAGAAACTGACAGTGAAAGACTTCTTGAAGAACAAAATGTTATTCTACTTGACAGGCTAGTTAGGGATTTGCAGGGGTAGTTTTGATTCCACGTGCTTTTTGCCTTGGGACTTGGCTCCCTCTCACATCTGGGACCAGAGGATGGCGGCCTTCTCATTTGACGCCCCCTGGGCTGAATGAGGACCAACCATGAAACACTGACCAATCCCCGTCAATGAACCGGCCTTGACAATTGAGACCAAAGTCAGACCCAACAAGTCTGTCTGGGGTAAGAGGAGTCATCCTACTTTGGGTCCAAATGAATTTTGTGAAGACGGTGCCTTGAAAGCATAAACATAAGTTTCCACAGGAGGTACGGTCTGCAGCTCCAAGAACAACCCCACTGGGACGTCCTGTTCCAATGGAGGATATGCCTCCACCCCAGTCCTGCCCAGAGACAGGACACAGAAGTTCCACTTATGGCCAGATAACAGGTACCATTTATGAAGCCCATACGAGCTGTTAGGGGGTATCTCACTAGTCTTATTATATATACGTTTGTCATCTGATTTAGTCCTCTTCGATGGAGCTAATATCATCCCCATTTTACAAATGAGAAAATAGGGCATCTGGAAGGTGCCCTGACTTGTTCAAGGTCACTGTGAGTAAAAGGTTAACACCAGGCCAGCCTGGGAGTGACCCGGGTGGAAGTTCCCCTGGGCTGGAGGAACTGTGAACTGGTAAGCAGGCTGTGAAGCTCAGTGAACAGAATCATAAAAAAGGTTTGCAAGAAAAGAAAACTAAACAGAAAAAAGAAAATTAAGAAAAGAAAAAAAATGGTTTGCAGGAAATAGTGGCTGAAGCCTCTGTGCTTCCAGGTGACTCACAGCGCTCTGGCTGTCAGCCCTGGCAGCCCCACACCGGGCCATGCAGGTGAAAGCGCAGAGAACTGTGTGGGGAAGGGGCTGGTCTCTCGATGAGATGAAGATGCTGTGACACCGCCCTGTAGCCTTCTTCAGCTCTAACTAGAATTCTGATCACATCCCAGCTCCAGAACCGTGCTGCCCAACATGTGCTTATTTACAATTAAAATTAAACACCCAAGTTTCTGTCCCTCGGCCACATGAGCCACATATCAAGTGCTCAATAGTCACACGTGGCTGGTGGCTACCATATTGGACAGCACAGGCGTAGTACATTCCTATCCTCATAGAAAGTTCCAGCGCACAGCGCTTATAAGCCCTTCATGGCATGGCCCCAGCCTCTGCCCAGACCACTCCTCAGCGACCCCCTCTCAACTCCCTAAACGCATCTCACCTTTAAGCCTTTGCACTGTCACACCCTTCCCTCCTTCCCTGCTTAGCTAACTCCTATCCATAGTTCAGGTCTCCGCTAGCTGTTACTTCCTCCCCTGACCAGGGTAAGTGCCCAAGCTTTTGCCTATCATAGCATGTAAAACAAGGAGTTGTAACAGCCATGGGCATGGCTATACCCTACACTGCCACACCAGTGGTTTTCCATCAGGGGCAAGTTCGCCTCCTGGGGGGTATTTGGCAGTGTCAGGAGACATTATTGGTGGCATGCTACTGGCATCTGGTGAGTAGAGGCCAGGGATGCTGCTAAACATCCTACAATGCACAGGACAGCCCCACAGCAAGAAGTATCTGGCCCAGGATGTCAGCAGTTGT